>NW_013670754.1:7064-8157 GCF_000517525.1 Limulus polyphemus | reverse complement strand
CGACTGTAGCTTTTTTCCCCCAAAAAACTTTGTCTTCAAAATAAGGGTGCGTCTTATATTCCGAAAAATACGGTAGATGTTTAATATAACACGCATTTCTCAGTTTGACAGCGCTAAATGTATTTGTATTCCATCTTAATAATAATGATTTTCTTTGTTACAAAATATGCAAACATTTTAACGAAGATTGTAGTTGCTCTGTGTCAACTTTTCCCAGAGACCGACCTGGTAACAATTTTGTGATTGTTATAGTTTTCATACTATAACTTTTAATACAGTAAGCGTATCTTCATGAAATTTTGCATATAATCAGTAAACATTATAAGGCTTTCGTATGCAAAATAGCAGATTTTTTATTAAGTTTGAAGATTCTTTAGGTACTGATTTGCTCGTGCATTTTTTTTTCTTTTCGAATGTTGACTATCCAACATGTAAAGTAATTTGATTTTAAGGTTAAAAATACTTTTATGCATCAGATAATAGTTAAATTACATGAGCTAAATCTATAACCTTCTAATTTATCTCCAGATAATTATCAACCGTTGTTTTCAGAAAAACTTTATATTTTTCTGTTATTTTCACTACTGTTTCTCTTTATGGGTTTGGAAATAGATAAAAATAACGTTTTTTTTTGTTCTAGAATGACTACAGATTATAACAAGGAACCAAGAATGTTTAGTCTAAAATAGTTTAAATCTCATAATATTATACATCTATATATATATATATATATATATTTATTTATTTATTTATTTTATTGACCTTTCAGCCGTGTCGCCCCCCAGTGGCACAGCGGTATGTCTGCAGACTTACAATGCTAGAAACCGGGTTTCGATACCCGTGGCGAACAGAGCACAGATTGTGTAGCTTTGTACTTTACTACAAACAAACAATTCAATCGTGTCTGACTAGCATTAGAGAAGTTACAATAGCGCGTCGCAAATGTAATTATGTTACCGTATTCAATCGTATAAAACTGGCCTTTACAAAGTGACCTGTCTTCGGTTTGTTCTAGAGAACCAGTATTTTGTAAAATACAGTTACATTTCGGTTATAATACATTTCATATGTATATATATATTATTACTATACA
>NW_013670754.1:4287-6200 GCF_000517525.1 Limulus polyphemus | reverse complement strand
CAATAAGCAATCCTGAAAAATATTTGGGGGGGCTTAACTTTTTTCCAGGTGTATATTTACAAATAAGTTCTTAAATTTCAGTTATTTTTCATAAAACACTGAACAGTAAATGAGCATATGGGTAAACCGCACGATTTTTTCGTTAAAAGCTTAAAGAATTCCATGATCAACAGCAAGTTTTTACGAAACTTACATCAGTTCCTGAAAAGGCTTTGCTTGCATCTAACAAAGTTGCAATATAAAATAGCTAAGTGTAAAAAGCCTCACACTATTACAGAAGATTTAATATTTCCCGCGGAAATTGACATAGTTACGACAATGTTTGGTGAATCTCATGCTAAACAAATCCAAAGCATTCCTTTGTCTAACAACACAATAGCTCGACGTATACAAGAGATGTCTGAAGATATAAAAGAGCAGCTTACAGCAAAACTTCAAAATAAATTATTCTCTATCCAAACTGACGAAGCTACGTACAACAGCAGAGATCGCTATATTGAATAACAAACAGTGAACGAATATCTTCTCTTTTGCAAGCCTATTCAAGAAAGGACAAAGATTTATTCCAAATAGTCGATGGCTTTAAGAAACAGTCTAACTTCGAATAACAAAATTCTGCAGGCGTTTGTACGGATGGTGGACGCGTCATGGCCGGCAGGTATTAAAGCATTCGGGCATTCATTTGCAAAGAATCGCCAGACGCTTCTTGGACACATTGTATGATATGCAAGGTAGCATTGTCGTCAAAGTCCCGAACTGAATTTTGTACTGTTAACTATAATCGCTGTTGTGAATTACATAAAAACGAGACCTTAAAAGCAATATTATTTTCTACAATTTGTGACGGTATGGGTGCAGAGCATAAAGTGATGTTGTTTTATTGTGACTCGGTTATCTGGTTCTGATGCGTGTGTTTGAACTTATAACAATATGTTGATTTGATTTCAGATTGGGAGAAGAAAAATGAGAAATACTTACGAAAACACTATTTGAATTTTGTGATGGATTAAAAGAAGAACATCCATTATTAAGCTTATTTCTTTGTTTATTTTGAATTTCGCGAGGACTATCTATGCTAGCCGTCCCTAATTTAGTAGTGAAAGACTAGAGGGAAGGCAGCTAGTCATCACCACCCACCACCAATTCTTGGGCTATTCTTTTACCAACGAATAGCGGCTGAAAGGGGTAAGCATGTTTGGTGGGACGACTCCTAGATTGCGAATCAAGCACCCTAACTACCTGACCATGCCGGGCCCCATTATTAAGCAGGAGGGTCATGCGAGTACTTAATCTCATTCCCTACTTCTTATTTGTGCGTGGCTTCCATAAACACTTGATACAACTCTCAACTGAATGTGGAACGCAAAATGCGAGTGGCTATATCCAGTATTCAGCCTAATATTGAAATGTTGTGCAAAGTTATGCAAACCCATCCGAATCTTTAAAAATATTTGTTGTTAATTTTTGATTTATTGTTTTTGCTATTAATAAAAATAAAATAAATAGATATTAAAATACTTAATTTTGATTTATTGTCGCGCTACCTAATGAATCATTTGCACCCCCTTGAGGAGGGTCTC
This sequence comes from Limulus polyphemus, assembly GCF_000517525.1. NCBI lineage: Eukaryota > Metazoa > Arthropoda > Merostomata > Xiphosura > Limulidae > Limulus > Limulus polyphemus. The sequence goes on along the minus strand of NW_013670754.1, from coordinate 4,620 downwards.
CCCACAGTTTGGGAAACACTGCAAGGTCTCTCTGAAAACAGAGAAGATCCCCCGGTGGGACAGCGGTAAGTTCGCAGACTTACAACGCTAAACTCCGGGATTTGATTCCCCGCGGTGGACACATCAGATAGCCCAATATGGCTTTGCTCTAAGACTAATAAACAAAACAGAATTTATATATACAACACAAAGTTAGAACAGTATTCAGAATTCACAACACAATATGATAGTTGTTAATACGCACTAAACAACCTAAAGATCCAATGGAGAGGAAAACACTATTTACAGCATTCCCTGTAAATATGCATTCTAATACATTAGACAAACAAAAAT
>NW_013670754.1:2280-3445 GCF_000517525.1 Limulus polyphemus | reverse complement strand
TAATACCACTCCACTGTAGACGTAGGTATAGGTTATAATACCACTCCACTGTAGACGTAGGTATAGGTTATAATACCACTCCACTGTAGACGTAGGTATTGGTTATAATACCACTCCACTGTAGACGTAGGTATAGGTTATAATACCACTCCACTGTAGACGTAGGTATAGGTTATAATACCACCTCCACTGTATAGTAAAAAATAAAAAACTTTCATTCTCTCATCGATATTGGGTTGCCAGTGAGAAATGTAATCATAAGGAGGTCAGTATAATATCTGATATATATATATGCCTGTGTGATGATGTGCGTGTATGTTATTACTGTGTAATATACGTATATGACATACACACTTCGATACATACACCTTTTTTTTTATAAGTTTTACATCCCTTAAAAATTAGCCTGTTTTTTGTTTTGTTTTAGATTTTCAATACTACAGAGCAATAAAATATAGCACGGGGAACATTCTTTTGTGCCTAACGTATCTTAGAACAACCTAACAAGTTCAGGTTTTTCTTTGTGGCTACTAAGTACCAGCGACGTAGGCACCGAGTATGCATATCCTAAAGCCCTCTAGTGGCTCAGTGGTAAGTCTGGAGGTTTCTAACGCTTTGCGCTTAACAACAAGCAAATATATCCTAGAATAAATATAAATATATTCAACTTTAGTTACTAATAACCCTTGAAAATATTCTCATATTCAAATACGGCGATATTAATAACGTAATAAGGTATTAATAATGCAACCAGTTTGTTTTACTTCCCTGTTACTTACCTAAATATTTCATCCCCCATTGCATTTAAATCTTCCCATTCGCATATATCTGTCTTTCTTCATTTTCATACCCACGCCATTGTTAAATACTTTAATTTATTAGGAAGTAGTAGCGATTTCAGCTTTAGGGATTCTACGTGTTACGTACTTATAGGGATTCTACGTGTTACATATTTAAAGGGATTCTATGTGTTACATACTTATATTTTCAATAGTTCCCAATGATGTTTCTGACCAATTACTGTGGCCATCACCCCCCCCCCCCAGTGGTACAGCGGCATGTCTGCGGACTCACAACGCTAGAATCCGGATTTCGATACCGTGGTGCGCAGAACACAGATAGCCCATTGCTTTGTGCTTAAATTCAAACAAACAAACTTTCACTG
>NW_013670754.1:0-1331 GCF_000517525.1 Limulus polyphemus | reverse complement strand
CTTTTTTCTTCCAACGTATCATTACAGCACATTTGCTGTATGCTTGGGATTACTGCCATATGCTGGAAGATGAATCCCCGCTCAACAGGTCTTATTCCCCAGCGAAAGACATGACGAATTCTTATCAGTAGTCACGGTGTCATCAATTTTGTGAAGGTATCCAACACCATTGGATAGGATACAGACCACACTTACTGATCCATTAGGATACAGACCACACTTACTGATCCCCGAATATATTTCATTGTAAGTATTGTACAATGACCATATACTGTTATTGTTGCCAAACAATTAGAATTTGGATCCATCTCTAAAGAGAAACCTCCTTTAACTTTTGTCATCTCATTGTTTGAAGTCTGATGTTCATTTCAGCTTTTTGGTTTTGGTTAACTCTCCTAAATAGTGTTTTTATATCTTTTTTGGTAGCAACAAATCTACTCAAGGCATTTAGTCCTAATGTGTATTTTACCGTTCTAGAAACAACATTCACACCCCTACGTACAACTAGGTCATTGGCAGGAACTCCTGGATTTTCAAGTATAACATAAAGAACATAACCTGGGTGACGTAACATCACTTCTGAAGAGTCTACTTAAATTGCTTCTATGATCATAGTACTGATTTCATATACTCTCTTCAGAGTTTCCTATTGAAACATGAACTTTCAGCTCAGTTCTTTGCGTGCTGTAGCTTTCACAAGTAAAATATCTGAACTCTACATTATTTTTTATGCGGCATTTATGTTTTTAACGCCATGAATGATTACTATATTATTGTTGGGAATAGTATTACTAACCTTAATTTGATAGACAATACACTGTTGTGGCACTGTCTGACTAGCTGGATGACAGGCAATTACAATGTAAACTTCAACATGTGATACTACTCTGGTGCAGTTCGTTTTCATACAATAGGGGGGGGGGGAAGTAATGCTATAATATTTGCATTTGACACCAATCTTGTTCACTGTTTCTATAGCCATTTTTAATACTGTATATACAATGTTTCACATGGTTGGACTTCTAGAAGAAAACAAATACTGTTTATCTTTAGGTCTTACATTTTATTTGATCATTCATAATTTCTATTATATTCTCCAGAAACAAATATATTGAAATCAACCAATAAGATCCACTGAAATCCTATTCAAAGTTGAAGGGTTTAAAAAAAAGCTTAACCATCAGCTTTGATTCTTATTTTCTTTGTTTTATTACGTATAACAAGTTTAAACTTAGGCCCGGCATGGCCAGGTGGTTAGGGCGCTCGACTCGCAATCTGAGGGTCACGGTTCGAATCCCCGTCACACCAAACATGCTCGTCCTTTCAGCCGT
>NW_013670753.1:74309-76351 GCF_000517525.1 Limulus polyphemus | reverse complement strand
CAAAATGGTTATGCGGCCCGCGCTCGTCATTCTCTCAGTTATCTAGCCCGCTGTGGAAAAAGTTTGGTGACCACTGCACTAAACAATACTATCATACAAGTAGTTTTCAGACCAATGCCTCAACGGCTGTATGAAGGTCATAAACGAGCTATGGCTCTAGTAATTCCGACTAGTTTAAAATAGCGGAGGCTGAGCTGGATCTGGATACATATGTATATACTTTTTATCTACTATTACGTGTTTGGGCATTCAACATTTCAAGGAAACCTTCACATCAGGCAGTTCAACAAACTGGATAATGAAGATTGAAGCAGTACATTAGAATTTTGTTTTTGGAAAATGTTTGGAATAGGCGAATGATTTGACGTTACGTTATACAACAAATTCAATCAGTGTCTGCGGACTTACAACGCTAGAAACCGGGTTTCGATACCCGTGTTGGGCAGAGCACAGATAGCCCATTGTGTAGCTTTATGCATAATTACAAACAAACAATACTATAAGAATCCCAAAATATGTAAAATAAATGAAATAAAAAATTTTACTAAAATGCAATTACTCGATTTACGATAGAAAATTCAGACACTCAGTCCAGTGACTACAACATAATGTTTTGTTCTTGAAATATTATAATTTTGTAGTGAATATTTCGTGTGCTACGTTTATTAGTGAATTAAATACAGGAAAGCGTTGTTCTGATTTATCACAAATTTTTCATTATTCACAGTAATCTTTTTCATGTAAAACCAAATTGCGTATGTGTGAATTTTGAATACGAAATTTAGCATTGATTATAAATATGAGAAAATTGTAAAAGAGCAAACATTGAATTACATGATAGTGTTCGCTGTAAAGATATTATTATAAATTATTATTTGTTACCTGAAAGCATTAAAGAAATTTTTTATCGAGAATTGATAGCCTTGAAAATTACCTTTGATTACAACTGAATGATTAATAAAATAGTTTTCTTCACAAGGTAAGTACCCATCATCTTCCCTATCTTCAGAACAAATCCTTATTTGGAAAGTTTAATGCTGCTTCTGTAGAACAACTCTTAATTTTGAAATACATTAAAAGAAGCATTATAAATATAAGAAGTTTAAATTTACTGCAATGATAGGAGCTTTAAAGGATTATAGAAGATCAAGGGACTTGACCAAACAGGAAATTAGGGACTCAAAAAATTGTGAAAAACGCTTGGCTGACAATGTAAAAATTAATAGTAAGGATTTATTTAAATACATTAACAGTAAGCAAAATGTCAGGGTTGGAGTATAGCCTTTGAGAGGTGATACAGGAAAGCTAATATCTGCAAATAAGAAAATTCCAGATATACTTTTAGGTTATCAAAATTCACCCAAGCCTATGAATTCTGGTATTTAACGGAAAGCATCTAAGGCAAAAAAAACAACAACATTGGTCTGAACTATTGCTTTGATACATCTCTAATTAGAAATCCTTAAAGAAGTGATGAAGAAGAATGTAAAACAAAAAAAAACATTTGCATACAACTGTGATTTTATAACTTTTTTTTGTTACACTATCTTATAGGTTATTTTATTTTATTTCATATATCAAATATCAAATTTTTAGATTCTACTGAATTCTAGTTCAGAGATACACAAATCCGTTCTCAAATATCCTTCTCAATAATATTTTTTTAGACCAATCAGAAGACAGGAACACATGAAATTATTTAAAATTTTACTTGTGTTAAGACATTAGGCCTATTACATGTTTAAACACAACATCTTTTACCTAGTCCTTTAGGGTTTTTAAAATATTAGAAAAGTGTATAATAATAATATTCCAACCACACTATACTTGCCATATCCATTGTTTTAAATCCTTAAGGAACCAGATAAAGGACGTAGTGTTTAAAAATGTAATCGGCCTAATTTAACAGTTTGGACTTGAGTGAATCTCCTCACAATAATCAAGTTTCAGCATAAACTTTATCATTGCAGTATGAAAAAAGTAGATAGTATGTTTAATATGGATGGATGTGCGGTATTGTACAAATAAACAGATTTTATATG
>NW_013670753.1:55764-73688 GCF_000517525.1 Limulus polyphemus | reverse complement strand
GTTTGGTGTGATGGGGACTCGAACCCGCGACCCTCAGATTGATAGTCGAGCGCCCTAACCACCTGGCCATGCCGGGCCTTTGATCATCTTGACGCTTAGAGTAGAATAACGCCAATAGCTGCTCGCGAATTACCTAAGCATCACGTAAACAGATTAAAGAAATAATTGCCGAAACTAAAAATGATGTCATCACATGTATTTGTGAATGTGTTTTAAAGGGAAATATTCTTCCAAAGAAGATACAGAAACAGAAACTTAGTCGATACAGGCCAGTATTGAGAAAGTTGAGAGCCAAGAAAACTAGAGTTAAATAGTAAAACTTACTAATACAGAAAATAGTGTTTACACCATTACTTGTAGATCTTACACTTTCATTACTTGGTGGTTCGTTAAGACGATCTACTTGAAAAAACTGCTGGAATTTAAAATTATAGAACACGTTAAACGAACGATTCTTGTTCCCGAAGAACTGGTACACTCGCTTTATCAACCTCAGGCTTACGAAGGACCAATGAATCAAACAAATCCCGAAATACATTCTGCCATACAAAATGACGTCACCTAAAGATTATAAAGAAAAAGTGGTAAATCAGTTGCAACAACGTTATCAAACATTTCACTCAAAAGCCAATTAATGTCAATATGGATTAGTCGGCTCATGATAATTTAGATATCGTCTTCTAAACTATAAAAAAATAGCATAAATCCTATTAATCAATATAAGCTCTTAATCTAATCCCTCATGGATCGATCGAGGAGAATTAATGATTAGTGGAAGATCCATCCCTGCTAATAATATAATTGACCTGATAAACAATGGACCATGTAAAGGAACTAATGTTAGTCCTACTGGACGGTAGGAATTTGCAGAGCAGTTATTAAATATGAATATTGCGCGAGAGATTGTTGAAACAACAATCAATGGCAACGTGTGAAGCAACAACTGAAAGAACAAGACTCAAGCGTGTTGTATCTAAATGACTCATTTATAATAAGGAATTACTGTGTTATTTTTTCCATTTGTGTCTTCATAGATTGTTGTCAACTCTTCAAACTGAGCAATATTTTGAGTCGAGTAAGAATTGATTTCGTTTGCTGTTACGGACCAATTCACACTACTCTTAAAGACAGAATTGATGGTAAACTGAATAAAAGTAGGTGGTGTCGACTATTCAGGCAAAGTAAATATTGTCTGATGTGCATCAAGCGCTACAATTTACTTATTATAATCGTACTCACTCAGCGAGTTATGGTGGAGTACAGCAAATATTTACGTCTATAAAAGCATTAGCTAAATCCACCATTTTAAAACAAGTCAAAGACTAGTTAAGTCGTCAATACATACACACTGCATAAGCCAAGTAAGATACCAATTTTCAAGAAATCGTGTGTGTGTGGTCGTTTCAGGGATCGATGAACAATGACACACTAATTTGATGGATCTCTCTAATCTAATTTAATTAACTTAAGTATTTACTCACGTTTATCAACGTATTTTCTAAATATGCATGTGTTGTTCCTTTCAAAAATAAGATAGATCTGACATCCATCAAAACTTTTGAACAAATCTTAAAACAGGGTCAAAAACTTTAAAGTGTAAACTTTAGACAAATGCTGGAATAGAATTTACTAATATTTTGTTTCGGCGTTATTCCAAAGAACGAAACATTCGCTTCTTTATTACACGTAATAAAACAAAAACCTCTATAGTATAACGATTTAATCGTATTCTTAAAACAAGAATGTAGCGTTATTTTACACATCAAGGAACTTACAAGTATCTCACTCTATTGAAAAATCTGGTTAAGATCTATAATAAATCGTATCATCACAGAAGTAAAGTGAAATCAACGGACGCCAATTTCTCTAATTATTCTGTGATGTGGAATACTCTTTAGAACCCCCCCCCCCCATCAAAGTAAACTTTTCAGTTGCAAGTGGGCAATCAAGTACGTAATTAGTGAAGTGAAGCTTCGATGTAAGAAAGTTATATGCTTGAATGGACAGACGAACTTTTTACGATCCACAAGAGATTGGAGAGAAATCGTTCAGTATACAAACTACAAGACCATTTTAGAGTAATCTTGAGTGTAACATTTTACGAATCTGAACTACAAGGAGTAATCAAGTTTTCCGATGAGATAAAAAACAAAGAGTATTTCGTAAAATGGAAAGAATGTCTTCACAAGTTGAACAGTTGGATGCCTTAAGCAGATCTGAATCGCCTGCCATCATAAAATATTAAGTATAACACTAGTATCCTTTATTCGTCATGGATCAATTGTAGGTGACGTTACCAGTAATATTTATATGAATTATTTGCCTGCAATACTCTGACGAATTATGTCACTCATTTTCCGAGACTTATGAAACTATTATCCTCGTAGATGACATAATGTTACAGAATGGATTTATTATTTTATGGGCCCTCAATCTGTAATAAATGATATTAGACCAGACCATTACAATGAACCTGAAGATTTAATTAGAATCTTAAACCAAGTAGGATAGTAACTTTCTAAACCAGACAAATAGTGTCTATATTTGCTTATGACTCGTTCACTCTAAAAGTGAACGTGGACGTGAATGATGGAGCCTCTATAAAACTCGCCCCTGTACTGTCAGTACTACTTGGATTTGATAATAACCGTATTATAACTATAGCTCCATACCCTGTTAATATACAGAGGCAAGTTTTTTTTATCTACCTGTACACAGATATTGTAGAACGTAGTATTGTTGGTTCTCGCTCTACCTGTACATAGATATTGTAGAACCTAGTACTGTTGGTTTTCGCTCTACCTGTACATAGATATTGTAGAACCTAGTATTGTTGGTTCTCGCTCTACCTGTATACAGATATTGTAGAACATAGTATTGTTGGTTCTCGCTCTACCTGTACACAGATATTGTAGAACCTAGTATTGTTGGTTTCGCTCTACCTGTACACAGATATTGTAGAACATAGTATTGTTGGTTCTCGCTCTACCTGTACACAGATATTGTAGAACCTAGTATTGTTGGTTTTTGCTCTACCTGTACACAGATATTGTAGAACCTAGTATTGTTGGTTCTCGCTCTACCAGTACATAGATATTTTAGAACCAAGTATTGTTGGTTTTCGCTCTACCTGTACATAGATATTTTAGAACCTAGTATTGTTGGTTTTCTCTCTACCTGTACACAGATATTGTAGAACCTAGTATTGTTGGTTCTCGCTCTACCTGTACACAGATATTGTAGAACCTAGTATTGTTGGTGATACAAATGTACTACTAATACGATTCATTCAAGTTAAAGGTCAAGATGAAAATGTGATCACTGAAACATTCACAAAGCCGCACTACAGACCCGTATCTAAACAGTTTTCAGGCTGCTGAGATCGATATAAAGGACAAAATAAGTCGACTTATCCAATTTGAATAAGAAAGAGTGATATGAAGACTTAATTATCTGTTATATATGAAAGTGCCTTATTATTTTGATCCAGCCGTCTATGACAGGTATTACGTTTACCAGGTGGAACACAGATGATTTTATTATGCTGTAAGTCAATGGCAACGGAGTCACGGATTGGGAAATGTATTCAGCTATTCAATTTTTCAAACAAAGAATCTTAGCTTTGGGGATACAATCTGATCAGTCTGGCATCAATTTAGCATCAGATATCTTACAAAGAAAACCTTTTGTCGGTGCTGGAAAACAGTGAACAATACAAGGATTTCAGAACCTGTTTCAAATTGCCTAAATAGTTTGTGAAATAATTAATTCCAACTAATAAAACGAAGAGACGTTCAGTGGAACATGAAAATAGTTTCAAGATCAACGAATTGACTTCGGTTAAGACGAATACTCGGGTGGTTATACACTCGTTTCCTTTGATCTGGCACCCGAAGATTCACATTTTAACTTGGTGAAGCAGGGAAGTTGACGAAATGAGGGAAGTTTACCAGCATTATGGTTACTAACAGAAACGCCACCCTACGGGCGGCTGTTTGTCATAGTAATTACTAATCATAATATTCATACCTCAATGAAAAAAATTAGAAAAAGTGAACATTTTCTGAAAAAGAACGTTTTTCTTGGAAGTACTGCACGGGAAAAGTGATCGGATTGTTCTCTTCAGTCATACGCATCTCATTGCATCAAAATGATTCAATGTACCGAGCTCCAAATGTTCATAAATTTTACTGACATGTACTTATAAAATCGGGTACAAATGTTCAGCATACACATTAATAAGTAGTCCTTTTAAGCTGATCATCCAATTTCTTATCTACATGAACATCAACAATACTATTATTTAAATTAGCGTCACGTGACAAATCTGAGCATACAACCCCTACCATTCTAATTTGAATAAAAACAATGAGAACCTAAATTAGCGTCACGTGACAAATCTGAGCGTACAACTCCTACCATTCTAATTTGAATAAAAACAATGAGAACCTAAATTAGCGTCACGTGACAAATCTGAGCGTACAACCCCTACCATTCTAATTTGAATAAAAACAATGAGAACCTAAATTAGCGTCACGTGACAAATCTGAGCGTACAACTCCTACCATTCTAATTTGAATAAAAACAATGAGAACCTTATCCGATTTCATACTAATACCACGATAATCGAAACGATACGTAAACAAAATAGAGGGAATGGTATTAGCACACAAAACACAAATTACATGATTCCAGCCGTCCAGGAGATGTTCAGTTTTACACTATACATCTACATCAACAGTTGGAATCTACTGTTTATAAACGTCCCATTCAGTTAAAGAAAAGGTGATGCTTTCATTAGTGGGGTTAAGTTTACCTTTTCCGAAGTCCTTGAACTAACTAATATGAACATTTAAATCATTCTAGTAAGTTGATATATCTTTTCAAATAGGATAGACATGAGATGAGCCTGGTGCTTCTTTACGTCGTATAATGGTCAACAACTTGGCTAATGCTGCTTCTCCTTTAGTGGTTTTGATTTTGTTCCATAATTTCCTGATTGTTAGCAGCATTTCGTTCTTTTCCAGCAGATGTATAAAAATATAACATATATAGTAATTAGTAAAAGGCAACAACATTATTTATGGATATAATAATAATGGCAGAAAATACATTTTAGAATAATATATAAAAGAAGTCAGAAAAATAAAGATACACTAATTTAAAAGTAAACAAAGGTATCATTCCTCCTTCCGCGTGGTAGAAGAGCATCAGACTGATGATTAGATTGAATGGTGAGGAATGGAGCAGCATGTTTATAATGTAAAAGAAGTGTCACGTGGTGCATAGTAAATGATATGCTATGAAATAATTGTGAGGTCATCATACCAAGGGGTATGGACTCTTTGTGCACGATAGTTTTATAATCTGTATCAGAACAAAGTAATCACATATTAAGGTACCTTGATATCTGGCGGTTCTCTACATGAACTAACTTGATATTGAATTTCAGACATGTCCAGACCCTCTGATGGTTCGTTCGCGAACCACAAAACAAGCATCTACCCGCGTCCTATAGTTGATCTCCAACTCCCTTGTGACGAACTTTGGAACAAACCACCCCTAGTGACGGACATTGGAGTTATCCGACCAAAGTAACACAAATTGTAACTATCCGCTCAGTGGCACACTTTTGAACTATCCACCCTCTGGTGCCATTTTTTGGAACTATGGCGTTATATGACCTCCCAGTCTCAAAGGATACCACCCCTCGGCTAGGAGGCAACTTTTTATTTCTCTTCTCTTTTAGCCCTTGGTGCAATGAAAGGTTTTAATATAAATATTATGTTAAGAGTCATAAACAAACTTACACAGGTATGAGACGGCTAAACATGCATGTCCATTATCAGAAGTGAAAATCCAACTTACATTTCAAGAATACTTTTTGACATCTAGTGAGTTTTATAATGTAATATCTTGAACAAATGACTAAAATTAAAAGATGATGAAAAATTACAACACTACGTGATCAGTTCACAATGCATAAACATGCAAGACCTATATACAAATTATTAATGAATGCAAAGTTCCAAAATTTTGTAATGGGACTTTCAGAACCCAAGTCTTGATTACGATTATCATCTAATTTTTTTTTAATATTTCTAGTCATTTGCGAAAATTTAGTTATTAGTACAGGAACAACTAAACTGTAACTCAGTTTTGTGCAATAAGATATCGCCCCCCCCCCAGTAGCACAGCGGTATGTCTGCGGACTTACAACGCTAGAATTCGGGTTTCGATACCCGTGGTGGACAAATCACGGATAGCCCATTGTGTAGCTTTGTGCTTACCTTCAAAGAAACAGAAAGTTTACAGAAAGTTCAGTATTGTAGTATCACTGCTCCACCACACAATGAACGTATTATCCACATCTAGAATATACAAACTCTTGTCATACTGAAAGGTTTAGGTCATTACAAAGTGACTGTAAAAATAATATTCTGATACCGAGACTATAATCTTTGGTAACCATGAACTAGATAGACCGTTAATTCATCATTTCCTGTTTCTACCTTTTCACTCAGTTGTCACTGACTATATGGTAACATTTTCAATTAGTATAGAATAACATGGACCCAGACTAGCTTGTTCTTTAATCACATCTACTTTCAATAAATGGTGGTTGCTGTGAGCTAGGCCAAAGAAAGTAATTATATAATGCTATTTTGCACCTAAAATATATAAACCTGTTACCTAGCCCACCATAGTGCAAGTAGACAACTTCTCATCAGTTTGGATCCGGTTGGTGGGGGAAGACAAAATTAGTGTATGGTCGAAACACTAACCAAATCTATAACTAACGTGATAATTAAGGGCCTTAATTGTATAGTGTTATTTTAATATGTTTTTTTGGATCTTGGGAACTTGCCAGTTTTAAACTACTTTTCAGAGCTAAACTTATGGTAATGTTGATTGAACTGTTGATAAGAGGACAGATATATATATTATCCTTCTCTTTTAAACTCAACCAAGTATAGCAACTGAACTCTACAGCTAAACCAAAAATTGACTGGAAACAGTCTCATGTGTTTACCTCGATCAAAAAAACACCTCATTTCTACCAAATATCATAATCAGCGATAATGGACGTAACATATTTTAGTCTGGCATCTGACCGACGTATACCTGTATCGAAAATCAGGGACATTTCGGCTTATTCCGTTAAAATACTAAGTAGTAAAGTTTAGAAACTTGGTCCAAGGACAAACATGTGTCTTTACTCATAGGGCGTATAAAGGTCATCAGGAACGTTCCACTTAATGTAAATATAAGAACCAAATCGTTGTTGGTAGACACTCAAAAACAGCTGACGATTAGGCCTTGGAAATATTCCCGATGACGTAAAGAAAGAGCAAAATAATGTATCAGTAACTAGAGACTGAGACAAACTTAGCTACACTTGTAGCTGGCATTGCAGGCAGTACAACTAGTATTTTAGGACAGAAAGTACTTAGTTAATAGAAGGCCCACTTTGTCTGTGCTGAATGAATGTTGTGAACAAAAGAAGTGGTCACTTCATCATTTTACTATCAATGTATTTCAATTAAATTATCGTTATCAAGTATATTATAGTTCAAAGTTTTATATTATCTTAGTTTTTCTTTTACTTTAAAAGAAACATCAAAAGCAATAATGAAAACTTTTCATTTTGTTGTCACGTGACACACAAGCTTTAAACAATTTCGAACTTGCCCAGTATATAACTAGAGTTGGTCAACCATATTCTTGTACATGTGTGTCTACACAGTAATGTATGCTTACTTCCTCTATTAAGATATATATTTCAAAGTTCTTTGGCTGAATGCAGTAGAAACATAATAAATTTTGTCAGCCCTTGGCACGTTCCACGTCCACCTATTATATTTATGGTTGAGCTTTACAAGCAATATCTACTTACTTGACACACGTGTTTATAGTCATTAGATTTGTTTGTTTGTAATTAAGCACAAAGCTACACAATGGGCTATCTGTGCTCTGCCCACCACGGGTATCGAAACCCGGATTCTAGTGTTGTAAGTCCGCAGACATACCGCTGAGCCACTGGGGGCTAGTCATTAGAAATAGCTAATTTTACATTGTTGTTCTGAATCAGTGTTTAGCCTGTTGGGCGACCTGGGAGGGTCAAGTTCTCAGCAGACCTCTTCCTCCCTCCTTAATTAACTATTTTTAATAACCTGACAAGTGCTACCAATATTATTCTTCTATCAGGTTTCTAAGATGTATCAAATTTTGTAAACACTGATTTATCTTCATCTTTTCAGGGTTCATTTTGCACTATAATCCAACAATGGTTATTTTGAAATTGATGCCAATTTCACATCCTCAGATAGATGCAACTGCTTGTACAGTAATATTGTTGCCTGCTTTGTTCACGATAGCTGTTTCTTACCTAAATATGTTATAGCTAGAAAGCTAGTTAAATTCTCTCTAGGTTTTACTTTTATATTTTAATTAATTATGTATTATTTGTGTTTTAAAATTCATATTTGAAAGGTTTAATGATTCCAATAAAATAACCAAAGATTCATCTTGCTCTGCAAGGTTTACATTAGCAAGTGAGTAAAATAAAGGTTTTGTCCAGAGGCTAAAGTAAGATTCTTCCTACCATTATATCGCCCGTGAGTACCTGTTGACGTGTGTTGACATAAATAACAGGAAAGGTAAATATAACATTAATATTAAACTATTAGTGAAAAGTTAAAGACATGAAATTATGCAGATGTCCCAACAGAAGATATTTTAAGAATATTCAAGGAAGGTATGTACATATTTCCATTACTTAATATTAAACATTTCACTGCACTGTATGTTGATGATAACAACTAGAGTTAGTGATACACCAAAAAATGGAAAATAAAATATAAACATTTACTTAAATTTTGATATTCATTTAGGAGGTTCTAGAAATTATACAAATGAAATATGAAACTGTGTGTAAGATATTAAATAGTATTTTTATACTCAAAATGAAAATCACCTTGCAGGTCAACTATGCAGAGTCCGAGAGCAAATAACTGCATTAAATAACGAATTTTATTTTTGAAACAACAAACTAATTGGAATGTTCTTGTCAAATTTCAATAAATTTCGTCCATGGCTTGTAATTTCTGTTTCACCCTGTACTTAAGCCTTTTAAAGCAACACCAAATCTATGTAATAAAGTTAACTTGTAGGGGTAATGAATAACGTCGTTTATACTAGAATTATTATGATTTTTTAAATTACTACTAGTTAATAATATTTATAAAAGCAGTTACTCCATTTGAAACTATGTCACCTCAGTGAAATTGGTTGACACCATTGTTTGGTTGTTTAGATATCATGTAAGAGAAAAGAAAAAACGTTTTTGCTATGATACAGATATTCTCAGAATTTGTAACTCAATCATTACATAGATATTTTATAAAAGGAAACTGTATAGTATTGTAAATCTCTAATGACGTATTGAGGAGATATCTAAAATACCATTTTGATGAACAATCCAAGTCATGCCTATACAGGCAGCGCCACCTCCTGCTTGATAGGAGTTTTTTATTTATTAGAAATCCCTAAAGATAAATATCAGATTTTCAAGATGAAATCTAAATAGTACTGACCTCTTTTATTTCATCCAACAGGTTTAACCTAATATTGTTCAAACTAGCATTACCATTTCCCCTGACTCTAACTTATTTAGCTGGAGGGTAGCATGGTGGTTATTGTATTGGACTTGGAATCTTGAGGATGGAATGTGATATTACTAAACATGCTTCACACTTCCGGCTGTGGGGGAATTTTAAGAGTGACAGTCAATCTCACTATTCAGTTATGAGTAACTGCTCTCGTCCACAGTTCAAAATTAGAAATGGCTATTCCTATGCCAAAGAAGTTTCTGGCATAATAGTTTATTACATTAATTAAAAGATACATAAATTTTAAGATATGTATGTTTTCGGCAAAAATGAATAAATAAAAGAGAAATACTGGAATAAAATATTAAGAAAAGATAGGCTATTAGAAGTCAGGAAAAACAACAACAGTCAATATAAATTGAACATTAACATGAAAATTGAAATATTCCAGAGGGAGGGAGAAAAAGAAAGGATATGACTTTAACCAGTTATATATCTTAGACCTGAAACGATAAGTGAGATAGTGAGACAGAAAGCTAATAGAAGTAATAAAACTATAAAAAATACAATTGATTTGGAAAGAAAATGCTGAAATTTGTTTTCTGTTAATGGAATGGCTAGAACAATATTCTGAGCTTTATGAACCTATTAAATATTTTCATTTCCGATATTATAATATTAGGTATTTTTGTTCTGATTCTCTAGGTTTTTGTTTTAAACATGATCAACTACTTGGTTAATTAATTCTTTGATTACATGTGAGCACTTCGGCCTTCCTGTTTACATATTTGTCTGTTTATTTGTTGTTTATGTATATGATCATTCTTAATTACTTATTAGGATGATTACTGTTTATCATGAACCATGGTAGTGATACATAATAGGGATTGCCCATTTCTTCTTCTTTTTAATTATTTAATATTGTTCCACCAGCCTACAGTAAAAATGTTAATGTAGTCTGTGGTTTATATCGGGCCTCATAATCTAATACATGCATACGTATATAGTTGTGTGCAGGCCAAGGATGTAATTTAATGTTTATATGGCAGGCATGATACATGTACCATAGCAATTATTAACTTATTGTTGCAACTGTATTGATGTTATGTATATTTTTTTATCTATATGGTTCATGCCCTTTCTGACAGGATAACAGTTTTTTACCACTTCATGATCGATTTTAGCCATGTTACACAAATGTCTAGGCTGTCTCCCACAACAGGAATCTTTAAGCCATAGTTTACAAGATAGCTGTAGTTTTAGAAAAATAAAATATTTAATTTTGATTTTTTTCTGCTATTTATAATAACACCTTCGTTGTTTAATGTAGTTATTTGAACTCAGGCTCTGAATAGTTCACATGCAATGTGATTTTCATTTTGAGTGTAAAAATATTATTTCTTATCTCACAGTTTCACATTTCATTTGCATGTGTTAATTAATTATTATGAATTGATTATATTAATATTCCTCCCCCCCCTCCCTTTCTGAAGGAGATTGGTGTTGAGGCTTCTATAACCTTCTTCTGTGACGATCAAAATACTGGTGGGCCATTGCTCATGCATACTTTATCTGAATCTAAATATTTTCTAAATAAAATGTATATCTATAAAATTTCTGCTTCACTTTCGCCTAGAATTGCTATCATTTTCGCTATATCCTGCTTGTATGATTCTTGCCACTCCCTACAATTAACTTCAAGAATGGCTACTCTATCGGCAGTATCTATAAAATTCGCAATCACGCAGAGTTGGCTATAATTCGATATTTACCATCAGCCATTTCCGTGGTTGCCGATTCGATGCTCGAAACTGAGTTTGGGGAAACAAGATAGGTAGCTACTTCTTTTGTAAGTAGGTATGTAACTCTCGTGAAAGTTCTTTACAAAAATGAAACTTGTCGAAAAAATAGTTTTAAATTTGACTTGAACGGTCCTAAGATCAGTGATTGTTTGATTGCCAAGACAGTGCTCTGGTTCTAATAGGGAAGAAGGTGAAGCTGCTGATATGATATCTCTATGTCATTGACTGAAACTTGGTCAATTGTAACAAAGTACAACACGACACAAATATTTAGACTAAAACTGGGCATACAAATCTATTCAGACCAGAGAAACTGAAATATAAGTAACCAGTAATCAGATAAATAAGTAACCAGGAAGTACGAAAAACATTAGCAACTAATCAGACAAGTAATTAACAGGAGTGGGTCAAATACAAGGTTATTAAAACTGCTAATTTAAAAAGGGAAAATAGGAATCTTCAAAAAATAAAAATCACATCATATAAACCTAACACCAAACATATCCTTGACTTGAGGTTTTCAATATGGAAAACTTAAAAACGAAATACAAGAAACTGACAAATAAAATCGTAACAGTTTTTGACTGAACCACCCAATAAATAGTTTTCCCAGTAATAAAATTTTAAGACTATATATATATATAAACAAGGTCTGATTACCTTTTAACTTGGCTACTCTAATGCAATAGAGGAATTTGTCCGTTACTCTTATAACGCACCCACAGACTAATAGTTCATGACGCAAGTTTTTGTCATCTCGAGGCGAACTATAGACCCTCGGATTAAAAGTCCGCAACACTAACCACTAGACCATGCATTGTCCTAAACACAGCTAAAGATAGTATACAGCAAAGAGATCTTGGCCTTTAAATTACATTAAAAAAACATTTTACCATTCTGTTCCTATGAGACATTTTGAAAAATCAGCGTTTGTTCAGATTACTGTGAACCTACACGAACGTACTAGTATATAAATGCTGTTCAGAGATTTTGTTGTAAATATATTAATATGATAACGCAACTACGACCAATAAATGCGGAGAGCGATTTTTGTTTTGGTAAACGACGCCAAACATGGACCTTCGGGTCGACAGTGTGGCACACTAACCACTAGACCATGTCTACCCCATGTTTGAAAGAGTTTTCAATGACGCACCTGGTATTTGAACTAACTAGGAATAAATATTTATTAACATGTGCATCTTACCCCTATAGAAGTCCACAAAAAGGACCACTGTTCTGGTAGACTATTCAGCACCTGAACACTAGAAGTAGAGTTTTCATCTACTGATTTTCTCCACACCTAATTTTATGGCACTAGACCTACTTATCCCCGCCACCCTGTAAAGGGGCCGTTTAGTAAATTTAATGAATTTAGTAAATCAAAATTAAGTCCACATGACACTTTTTTTCGAGCTGGTGTCTAGTTGGTCACACTTTTGTCATTCATCTATTGTTCTCATCATCAAGGAACCTCTACAGTCTTCTTTGCGCTTTCGGTGGCGAAACATAATCTTACTAAATCATGATTCAGTATCTTATGATGATTTGATAAGCAAGATAAGTCTCTCTTACCTAATCCAATTAGCAAGACAATTAGCCTTAAACCCGAGCTGGGTGAAGAGAAACAAAGGCCTTGATGCAAGTTGGCGTTCGGAAATTCAAAACGAAATTCCTACTACGTCAAGTGGAAACATAGTATTTGAATAGTGACTGTTTTTTATGGATGTTTAGCAGATGATCGTAAGTGAGCTTTAACACAACGTCGATAATGAGCTGTTTGCGTTACACGGATGTAATGCATACTAGACAAGCTCTAAAGAAGATTAAGAATATTGCTTTCAGTAACAGTATTGGTTAGAATGTTTATTGTACGTATTTTTAATACGAATATTACGCCTTACGGTTTTTGGTAATTTGTATGACATTACACCACAAGAAGAGTGATAATTGTTCTTTATTGAACCTGTACCACTAGATGGCAGCAGCGCATGAATATGTTTTGCGGTCATTAGTATATGGTCTGCTGTAAAGGCAAAAGTTAATGCAGAGTACTGTCCCATATCAGCGGGAAGTTCCCACGTGACAAGCATGTAACTATTCTTCCAGTTAGAATTCTTATGATAACCTTTCTCAGCAATTGGTCAAGCTAATTTTTAGAAATATATACAAAACAACATAACATTCATGGAAAATTAAAACCGATAACACTAAAACTAATTCGCTAGTAATAAGCAGCAATGGCGAATACTTGAGTAAGGAATCATGTTATGCTAATATAATAATAAGTTGGCAAACAACGATTTATGTGCATAATGAACTTATTTATTTTTGAGGGAATATACTACATATGTTTGGACAGAACATTGGTCTGTCTTCTTTTCATACGATCTAATTGGAGATATCCTATTATTCACGACGTTAGGTCCGTAGATATCCCATAGACTAGATTCCACGTCCATTTTCTAATTCTATAGGTCAATGTGTGCTAATCGGGCGCCATCTTGCTGCGGTCATTGCTGTAGCGTAAGTTACAATACAGTTGCTATACGTCATTTTTGGTGATGTCCAATGAAATAAACTTGAAAGGAAAAATGTTAATATTCTTTGGGTAATGAAAAATGAACACTCAATCTGAGTATTTACAAATATATAAATACAATCCTTGTAATGTTCTTTATTGCATCTCCAGCTCTCCCATACAAGCTGTGTCTTTAATTAACTTTTATTTTTATTTATTTACTACTGCATTTTTGTATGAATTACAAGCTACGACCAATTCTTAAGTATCTTTTAAGTGTTCGTCATTAAAATCAATACTAATATAAAGCTGTGTTGCAACATGAACCAAAGATTTCGTAGCAAAATGTTTTCGACTACCTATATTGATTTCTTCATAACACCCGTCAAATTCAATTACATTTGTTGACGAATTTGAAAATAAGTTTCTGGCAACGGTAATTCATAAGGTTTGCAATGGGGAAAAAAGGCTTTTAAAAGAGATAGGGTATAATAACCACTAAAATGTGAGTAATAAAAAATTGCGTGGTCGAGTGCCTCGAGAACATGTTCTTAAGCTAAAATGCAACAAGGAAAGGTATAAGAATTAACACAAATATTAATTTGTTAAATAGTGTTGGATGCGATCATATAGACAATAAGAAAACAAGTAATAAAAACATTGTAAATTTAAAATGCTGTAGGAATGGCAGAGTCAAAAAGAATACAAACAAGAACATAGGGATATTACAGCTGTACAGAGATCATCCTTACATGACTTTCATTATTAAAATTTAATGTTATACTGTAAAATGCACGAGCAAAAAATGGTTATGAGATTGGTCAATTCGACCGACCTTGTAACGACAGTCTTTAATACTTTGTAATAATCAAGACATGTTTTGACTCAACTTGGATCTCCTTGTACATAAGCCCTTGACTCTAAGTTACGTGGCATTGATGCCTTCCTTGACATGACCTAGATATTATGATAAACCAACTACATACCAACAGTCAGGAATATGTAACTTCCAACTGCAGTAATATTAAAGTGAAGAATGTATTTTTCAGTGTAACATTAAATTTTATTATTGAAAGTCATGTAGGGATGATCTATGTATAGCTGTATCATCTCTATCTTCTTGTTTGCATTCTTTTTGACACTGCCATCCCTACATCATTTTACATTTACAAAATGTCTTATTACTTGTTTTGTGATGATTTTTTTCTTATCTGAAAGTTAAGTTAATGTATTCTATGAATATGTGTAATAAAATTTAATATTATGTGTATTGATTTTTTTACTCCTTCACTTCATACATAATATAGGGGTTGGCCCCCTAAAGACACCGATTATTCTGGCTTTTGTTTTTTGTAATTTTGTTACTTCAAAGAATACGGCCGTCATTCAACAGCCAAAAAAGGTAGGATAAATAAGTAGTTAGTAATTAGTATCATACTTGAAAGGGAAAAGAATAATAACTGCTTAATAAATACATTTAGGTGACTGTGATACCCATGAAAGCGATGATGTCTAATCGCTACAACGTTAGTATAAGTACTTATGTGTACTTTAGTCATCATTTCCTCTTTATTGGCGTTGCTTATTTTGTTTTTGCATCATCCGAATGTCTTACGAGCATATTCTGCTATTTTCTTCCATATAAGAAGGTAACAGGTTTGTTTTTCTGCTAAAACTAGAATGAAAGCCTCGAAGTTATGATGCTGTCCTGTCATACATCATTTTGAACGGCCTGTCTTTATTATTTTTTTTATACAAAATAATCATGTAACATGCAATCGAACAAGCCATGGTAATTAACACGTTAGAATCTGAAAATAAAAATTCATGCACCATAATTTACTGCATTTTCCCCCTTAATTTCATACCAATAGTATTATCAATAGTAAGTAAAACCATAAAAAGCCATTATCGACGGATTTTCCTTTTACAATGGATTGCTGAATCAGATAGCTTGGTTAGTACAACGAATAAAGGAGTGATTGTTTTTCAACATTTTATATTTAAAAAATTACTTGTTTTTGTTTCATTTAATGAAGTAAGTTTACTTCTACTCATTTTATAAATTTACTTTATGAAATTTATATGTAGAACATTTAATATTTAGTGAATGAATTGTAGAGTTTAAACCATTTGAATTATTTAATAACCATGACACGAAATATATAAAAACTTTAATTTACTCCTTTTTAAGAAGAACTGGGTGATCGATTAAAGACATTTTCATGTCAAGAACGAATTTATTAAACACGATATTGCGATTTCGCTGGCATTTCTCAGGCGTCATTTTTCATACCTTTTTATTTTAGGCTTAGTTTAAGAATTGTCTACGAATTGAAATCCCCCTTTATTGAATAAAGATATTTGTGCAATTATTTATTAAATTATTTGGGTCGAGTGTGGCCCGGTGGTTATCATCCTGGACTGTGGATCCGAGGCCCCATGGTTTGCGCTTCATCACTGCCAAAAATAAAAATTGTGCTCCACGTGTGCGTTATGAGAGTGATGGTCAACTTCCACTATTCGATTACAATGGCCCACAATTTGGCGGTGGGTGGCGTTGACTAGCTGCTTACATCTTGTCCTTCACTTCAAAAATTAGGGACAGCTAGTGCAGTGAGCCCTCAAACGACCAAATGATACTAGTATAGCGCCTATTATATTTTTAAACGCTACATTATTTTTCTAGGCATTTAGGGATTTTCAAGAATTAGAATAATGTATTATAATAGTATTCCAATCACGTAATATTCGCCATACACTATGCCGACGACGCGTTTGGCTCAATCCAGAACACTTCAGGCCGGCTGGGATACAACAAACACAGTATTTTTCGCAACATTATTTACATAAGCCATAACGCTATTTATTTGGTGATCATAGTGTGATTGGAATGCTATTATTGTACACTCTTTTAATTCTTGAAATTCTCTAAGAGACTAAATAAAGAAAGCAGCGTTTAAAAGTATAATAGGCCTATTACTAATGTCCTATGATCTGTCTAATAAATTATAATCATGATTTGCCAGCTTGTAAAAGATGTTCACACAATAACAATAAATTATTTACTTGCTTTGTGATACAGAAAATAAAGAAACCATACGTGTAAAATTCAATAAAAGCATCTACTTACAACAGTATTATTATTTTGCAGTGATAATATATATAAAATATATTATTCATAAGAACTTATGAGTGAAAGTATTGAACACTATACAATAATATGTGAACAACAATAGAGAATTGATCTTTCTGACAAATTCAAACTAAAGTACAATTATATAAAGAAATTGTTTTGGAATTGGTGTACATCTTTGTCAAAATTTATAATATTGTTCTTCGCTAATTGTCAGAATAAAAACGTATTGACTTATACTTTTTAATAGTATAAATATATATATATATATACTGTGTTGTTGTTGGGCTTAGGATTCTTCTACAGTAGGAGTCTGTGACTTGTTAGGGATAAATTCAACAGTAAATAAATAGCACGCACTTCACTTGTTTTCAAAATAGTATACATATATTCGGAACAAGTTAAACTTATGTACAACAAATTCTTCACACTATAGAGATTACAGGCATATCATAAACACTATATATATAGTTCTCTTCTTATCGTCAAAAGACCACTTAGGCCTATTCAATTATTTTAGAATTTCAGTTGAAAAGCCGAACTATCTTCTCTATTACCATCGCAGTAGTATTCTGTGTGGGATTCACTTACAGTTGTGGCGCGAGCTACCGTAACTGTTTGGTCTTCTTTCTTCTGAAGATCCTCTGTTTCTTTTGTCAGAGTGCACTCAAGCTGATTCAGTTACTTTAAACCTACGCTTTGACGGAATAAATTATTTTTCTTATCTCCGTTTCTACTGTTAGAGCATATTAAACGTTAGGCCTATCACTTCTACGGTAGTTAACTTTTCCTTTTGTAACTTTACTTTCTTCTGCTATTACCTGTCTGCTGTTTCCGCTCGTCTTACTCTATTT
>NW_013670753.1:49540-54764 GCF_000517525.1 Limulus polyphemus | reverse complement strand
AGGCCTATCACTTCTACGGTAGTTAACTTTTCCTTTTGTAACTTTACTTTCTTCTGCTATTACCTGTCTGCTGTTTCCGCTCGTCTTACTCTATTTATATCTTTATCACTTAATCGTCTGTCCGTGTTCTATATTCTCGACGTCAATTTATTGCACGTGACGTTCAATAGCCTCAACATCAATGAATTATTAACAAAACTTCCTACAATCGTCTGCTTTTAACTCTTATTATAACAAAAATTAGAAATAATAAAACATTCACTCACAAAAACAAATCAATTAACAACATCTAAACTAAACAGTCTTTCTATGGCTTTCTGCATTTACGTTATGTGCAGTTTCAAACTAAAAGTTAAATTTAAAGTTTTGTTTATTGCTCGTTTGTTTGACTTTCGCGCAAAGCTACACGAGGACTATTTGCGCTAGCTGTCCCTAATTTAGCAGTGGGAAGGTTGCTAGTCATCACCACCCACCGCCAACTCTTGGACTACTCTTTTACCAACGAATAGTGGGATTGACCGTCACATTATAACGCCCTCACGGCTGAAAGGGGCGAGCATGTTTGGCGCGACGGGGATTCGAACCCGCGACCCTCAGATTGCGAGTCGAGCACCCTAACCACCGGGCCGAGTAATTAAGTTAAATGCTAAGCTGTATTTTTTATCCCTGCCGATGCACATGGTCTTTTGTTTGTTTGTTTGCTGTTCAGCGTTTTGCTACACAATGTGCTATCTGTACTCTGCTTACTGCGGGTACCGAAATTTAAATTTTAGCGTTATAAGCCATCAGACTTACTACTGAGCCATCTGAGGGCGCGATTGAGAGATATCTTTTTGTGAAAACATAATTGAAAGGAAAGGTTTTAAATAACCTAGAGAAGTTGAAATATCCTGGTAGTTACATTTTGATATCAAGTGGTGTGACATGCAACAGAATATCATATGATATTAGTATTTCTTTAGTGAAATTAATGGTTTACAAAGAATTACAATATGCGATTTTCTTCCTGACAACGCTTTCATCTTTATGTCTTACAAACAAGTTTGTAACTTTGTTTTTGTAGCAGCTACACGAGCTTCTCTCTTGGATGATCAAAAATGACCAGGTAAAAATCCTCTCAGGACCCACATGGTTGTCAGCGGCTTAACATAAACGCTCGGACAGCTACATGTACCATTATTATCTACCCAGTATCTCATAGTCAGGTTTCAATGTAGAGGAAACGAACACTTTTGAAAATAGCTCCATTTGTTTTTTTAATTCCTTCAAATTTAAACTCTTTACTAGATCTTTTACTATGCTTCTCTCAATGGTATTTTGATTTAAATTGAGAAACGTATAGTAGAATAAACACAGTAAACAACCCGCCTAAAACAAAGCGAGTTGTTAGGGTTAGTTAATTTTCTTAAGAACTGTCTCTCCTCCCACTTCCGTCGCTCCATACAACAACAGAGTGATAAATGTCCTACTATGATATTCAGCCTAGTTGTTTTAGTAACGGGAAGAAAACGCCTAGATGAAACGCTATACTGGTAGAGCGTGTAATTTCATGAATGCCTTCAGCATATTTACCCTTTAAACGAAAAGTTATAAGGAAAGTAATTTTCTGCTGTGCCAACACATTACCTCTCTTCACGTGTTGTTTCAAACCAGGTAGTTTACTCTTAATTTCATTTATTTTGGTTTAGATAATTATGGTAAAGATAACAAAATTAGTGTCATTTTTCACAGTAAGTTTGAGGGCTTATAACGCAATAAATCGGAGTTCGATACCGTGGTTGGTATAACTTATTGTATAGCTTTGCGCTTAAGAACATACATCCTATTATAGAAAATTATATATATATATATATATTTTACTTGCGTCTTAATTTATAAAGATGGCAACCTCATTTTGCCAGTAAGATTCATAGCTCTAACGCATAGACAAAATTAACAGGAAAAGAAGAACAGTTGAACAATCAAATGATCAATGCTACATTTATATTTTAATAGAGTTGTAAATATATTCAATCCAACAGCAAAATAAGACACCACATATAAAGACAGTATTCAATAAACAACAATCATTATTGACACCAGGAGTATGCTGGATAAAGTGGTTTAACATAATATCTGGAATGGATTAACATGCAACAATTTATTATAGTATTTGTTAATAAAGTTTTATTAACAATTATTTTATTTTATCGTGTGTTTAAAAATTCAAGATCTAGAGGCCCGGCATGGCCAGGTGGCTAGGGCGCTCGATTCGCAATCTGAGGGTTGCGGGTTTGAATCCTCGTCACACCAAATATGCTTACCCTTTCAGCTGTGGGGGCGTTATAATGTGACGGTCAATCCAACTATTCGTTGGTAAAAGAGTAGCCCAAGGGTTGGCGGTGGGTGGTGATGACTAGCTGCCTTCCCTCTAGTCTTACACTGCTAAATTAGTTCGGGTGAAATAGGACATAATAATTGTTCAGGTGAAACAGGACGTAACTTGAAGTTCAGGTGAAATAGGACGTAACAATTGTTCAGGTGAAACAGGACGTAACTTGAAGTTAGGTGAAACAGGACGTAACTTGAAAGTTCAGGTGAAACAGGACGTAACTTGAAGTTCAGGTGAAATAGGACGTAACAATTGTTCAGGTGAAACAGGACGTAACTTGAAGTTAGGTGAAACAGGACGTAACTTGAAGTTCAGGTGAAACAGGACGTAACTTGAAGTTCGGGTGAAAAGAACACCAAAAACCTTCTTCCAAAGTCCACGAATATATATGAACATAAACAATTATAATATTTCTGAACAGAATGTCACAGTACTAAAACATGAACCTGATATTAACAGAAGAAAAATCAAAGAAGCCCTATTAATATAATCAAACAATCCCACAATTAACAAATATCCATATTTATATGTCTTTGATTTTTATTTCCTCAAACATTCCTAATTGTTGAATGTTGATTTAAATACTAAAACCTTCTTTACCGTTAAAACTTGTGTAGCTGTTCTAAAAACAAATCTTCCTGACTGTAAAAGCTGTAACTTGTAATATATGATACTTAATCAGTGCGTAACTTCAAAATGAAACTTAGAATCATTGTTCGCTAACAAAACACAACACAATTGTGTTTTCTAAATGAACAATTTTTTAAAATGTTTCTACAATTTACATATACATAACAAATATATGACTTCACAATACAATAGTGTATTTAGATAAAGACAATTTTGAATTGAAAACCGTAATCCATCTGTGTTGTAAGAAAATACACAAAATTTATGTTTATGTCGCTACAACAATAATGTTTTTTTTTCACAGTTCACACGAGTCTGAGCTCAGGGAATATAATTTGTGTTGTTGAAATATTGTAATATTCCTGTTACTTTACACCTGTTTTCTAGTGTATTTTTCAGCTGATAGACAAGAGTAAATATAAAATGAAACTAGTCCATAGCATCCACATTCATCGCTTCGGCTATTTTTTTTTAACCGGTTAGTGTTACATCAGTATTGTTTGTGTGAACCATTTCTCTGAGATGGCTATTTTTTTTAACCGGTTAGTGTTACATCAGTATTGTTTATGTGAACCATTTCTCTGAGATGGCAACGCGTTTATTTAGAAGTTAGTTGTTTGTCTTCCTTTGGGAAGTAATTAAAAAAATAGTTTTTCTTCCTCATATGTAACCCCCCTCCCCCAGTGGCACATCGGTATGTCTGCGGATTTACAGCGCTAGAATCCGAGTTTCGATACCCGTGGTGGGCAGAGCACAGACAGCCCATTGTGTAGCTTTGTGCTTAATTACAAAACAATCCTCATATATAAAAGCAAAGTAGTAAGAACAAAGTTCTGTAGCTTAACGGCCAAATCATAATGGAATCAATGAAGCTGAAGTTCTTCAAATCTTAGGACTCGTACTTGGACAAGATACTTTACTCTAACTGATTCAACTGAATAAGAACTCTCTCTCTCCAGTGTAAGGAAGTTTCTTAAAGTGCTTTATGATCGTGAATAAATTTAGTTTCAATGATATGACAACAGTTACGTTAAATGGTAAATCATATTATTTCTACTAAATTTCAGTTATTTTAAATTAATAAGTCTTGGAAGATATTTCTGTTTACTTGACAATACACCTTACTTATTTTTCTTCTCGTTTTTAATTAAGTCAGTATGCGTGTCGAAGTTTCACTTTTCATTTAAAATGTACTTTGGCTTCATAGTTAAGTAAATTTTAGCATACTCAGTTTTGAAACTATTTTTTTTTATGTCAAATGATTTTAATGTATGTATAATAAACAGTCAATTGCTAAAAACTATAAGAAATCCTTCTAAACAAATTAAAAATCATATTTACGAGTGTTATATTTCATATTTTAACACAGCTTCTTTACCGTATTGAAATCTGGGGTAATATCAATATTTATTTTCATTAAATAGTTAAACAGTGTGAATGGTTTTGTGAACAAAATCTTTTCAAGAAGTTAATTTAATAAATTAAGAGATTTTGCTGCTTAAGTTTTGGTTGTAACGAATAAGTATACAAAATTAGAGCTTAAGGTTTCGTTGTAACGAATAAATATACAAAATTATATATACATATATACAACGCTATCAATATTTAGTCTTTGGCAGAATAAAAGAAAGTGACATACAATTAAAACTCACAATATCCTGTTGTTGTGGAAACACTAATAATAAGTAAACTGTTTTGTTGAATAGAAAACTAGATAAACGTATGACGACAGCAGGGGTGATTTCTCTACACAATCTCAGCTGCAGGTACAGGGAGTCGAAATCTGTCATTTCCATCATTACTACACTCAGCATTCTTGCTTTTCGGTTTTGCTCCATCAGCTATAGAGTTAGTAGCCAGTCTCGTCACACAGCGTTACCAACAATGTTCATAAAAGAGTTACACGACATAAGGATTACTTAGCTCTTTCAATACCAAGAAGGCTACGTGCTTAGTGTAGCCTCAGTACTAGCAAAATGAAAACACCTGGCTTTGACAATCAAATAAGATTTGCTTGAAAGAATATGTAGGAGGGGGAAGAAAGAACAGTTTAGACTATTTGATAAAGAAGTCGGGTTTGATCCTGTTTTTAAATATCCGAAGATTTAGCATGCATTTATACTTAGGTTTTTATATTAAACTACCAATTTGTGAGAAAATGCAACTTTTGACATGTTTTGGCCAACTTTTGAAGTTTGAATTACGTCATTATTTAATTGGAGT
>NW_013670753.1:44697-48540 GCF_000517525.1 Limulus polyphemus | reverse complement strand
GTCTATGCCATTCACACATTAATGATGTTTAATACATAAATTCTAATTTAGTATAAAAGAATTATGAATAAAATATGTTTTTTATTTAATAAAAGAATTATGAATAAAATTAGAGGCATTGTTGAGCAGACAGTGTTGCCATCTTTTTTTTTTTTGATAATATCATTACGAGTCTTAACAAGTTTACATGTGTTGACGCGAAAATAGCATTGTAACCAGTTGCTTAGTTGAGAGTAATCTGTATAAGATGATGTGCCCATATTACGTATACTTCTTTGTTTACTATGTGGTTTCTCATTTCAATAAGAAGTACTATAAATTTACCAGTTTTTGACTAATTATTTCTCTTGATTTTCAATAGATAGTTGATTGCACTTTTGCATGTGAAGTTAGTATTTAATTCTGTTCAGAAACATACGAATAGCATTTAGAACAACAGTGGTAATACTTCAGATTTGACTAAAAGTTTGGTTTTCTACATCTAGTCATATATCCACACCATATTAGGGTCTATTAGCTGTAATTCTCTAAGGAGTTTATTTGTCAACATTTGGCAGCAAGGCCTTTATCGTATTTTCGTTGCATTTTTATTGACTGTCATTGAGGCTATTTGAGCTTCCCGATGTCTCGAGGAAGGACTCTTCATAACCAGATATGATTTTAAAGTTTTCTATCAGCTGCTGGTCTGAATGATGCTCTGTTAAAAAAGTTGTATTATTGTCATACTTTTATCCAGTGTGCAGTCATAAATCCTGGTTCTTTAAGGCTCACTATAGATAATGATGGAAGTCTTTGGCAGAAGCTAAAACTGCTAAAAGTGAAATTTGTTGTACAGTATTTGCATTGAGTGGGTATTAGCATATGACTAGCATAAGCTATTACTCTCTGTATGTCATTCTGTACGTGTGATAACATTGCTCTGATAAAATTATCACTGATGTCCCTATCCTGTATAAATTGATTTTCTTAGTTTGATTAATCTAAAACCAGTGCATTCACAAAAGCTTCCTCAGATTCATTCATCCAAATTAAGTGTGAATCCTCTCCAGTTCACGACATTAGAGAAGTTGCTATTTCTAAGGACTTTCTCAGGAAACGTCTGTAATAGTATACAAAACCAAGTTTCAGTGTCATTTGTAGATGGTGTTTTATTCAGTTTAACTTGCTTGCAAGCATCCAGAAGCGATATGTAATGTATTTTACCATTGCAAGTCCTGTTATAAGTCTATATATATACCTCTTTGAGGAAATGAAGACCATCTTTATACGTTAGCACACTCTGAAATTGATACAGAACCATTATTCCAATCACTATGGGCGACAATGATGCGCTATCTGGTGGTTGGATTATTAAATATTTCACTTTAGTTTGGTACTAGCTACATTCCCAGTAGCCCAAGGAAGCCTGTGAAACAGTTATTACATAGGCAATGCTTCAACAATCTCTATGTAGTGCTGAATTCAATTTGTTCTACTCAGGTGACCAGCTATTTTTACAAGAGAATTGCCCGGACCTTCTAGTTGCTATCAGAGATACTGTTACTAACTGCAGTCGGATTGATTAGATAATATTATATCAGTCACCTCAAGTGCTTTGGAAACCACTTATATTTCTCCAAATGAGTTAGGGGTGCCTGAGTTCTTTGACAATAAACAGCTTATTTCATGTATAACCTTTATTGCTGCAGTTACCAGTACAAGCACGTGATATTGCATTCCGAATTCTCCATAAAACACCATTAATGCATTTTTAAGAATCCTAACGTTTTCCTATAGCTGCGCATTGCAGTTATTCCACTGTTCCCGGGTTTTGTTTGACTCATATTTAGTAGTCTGCTCACACAACTAAAACTCACCTGTATAACAAATTACTTTTGTAGGTAATGTAGCTCCCCATTACTAAATACTGGCTAACAGATCAAACCAATGGTTCAGGGTAAACACCCAACATGTTCTTTCAGACACGCTTCTAGTACTACCCTCTTTACATAAAGAAATATAATCGTCTTAGCAGCAGAGAACACCAAAACAAATAGCCAATCAGCTCAGAGAATTCTGGCTTTTTTAGGTGTGTTTTTTTTCCTGAGTCAGTACACTCTCACTTCAAGAGGATGAACCCCCACTTCTTGCAGGAATAGAAAAAATAACCATGCAAACGACGGAGAAAATAAAGCAGAGACATAACTGGGATTGTATTTCATATTTCACCTCACCCCACCACCCCTTAGTTACAGAATATTATTCTTTTGGGTTAAAATTATATATATTTCGATATTAATCTTCATAAGTGTCGTATGCTTTACTTTATACGGTGGTGAGCCTCCAGTACCACATATTTAACGTGTAGATGTTTTATAAAAAAAAATACATCTGGCATTATCTAACTGATAAAACGGCAATCCAAGATAGCTAACCTAATCGGTTTGAAACTTTACGTTTTGAATATTAACCTTGCTTCAAGTCCAAATGACAAGAACTTGAAATCCAAAAGCAAAATATTGTTTATATAGTATGATTACAAATATTTCATTCAAAGTAAAGCATATCAGTCTCTTGATTAAAGTTTATATGAGGAACTAAAACCCGATAAAAATAAACTACTACTACTCCTACTACTACTATATCAGTTTTAGGAACTTTAATGCGCAACCTCAGATGCTTTAAAAATATTAATGGAAAATACACTTATTACGGACTTCATTATCGTTGAAATTCTTTCTGTAATTCTGTGTCTTTTTCTATTTTCATCCAATATTTCGACACATTACATTTTAGAAAGAAGTGCTTATTTTGTACACTAGAGGGCAGCATAAGGGTGCGCAGACCTATTATTATTATTTTTTTTTTAAAGTAATTTTATCACTGAAAGACCGGTACACAAAGGAAGAAGTCACATGAATTAAATTACTTCAAACTTATTATCATGTGTTAGAATATTATTCATCAAAAAATGGAAAGTCACATTCATCTTCTCACTATTTAGTTGATGTAGTCTTCTGAAGGAAAAGAAATCCTTTCAGTAGTACCTTTATTGCAACAACACCTGTAAATGAAATTAAAAACATGGGCAACATTTGTAGAATATTTATAAGATATCTCCAGTCAACATTTGTAGAATATTAATGAGACATCCCCAGTCAACATTTGCAGAATATTCATAAGACATCCTTAGTTGTTCAAAAAAGTCTCATGTTTCGGTCAAATGGCTTGCACTAGAAAATGTTCCTCAAATATTTATTCCTAGATGTAATTTTATTCCAAATTAACATTCCCACCAAATTCATAAGGATAATATGTGATTCAAGAATGTTGATGAAAATGATGTAAAATGATATTAAAAACCTATCTGGCAACAAAAGAAGAATTTACTCAAACAATACTTCAGAGATTTGTAAGACAGGCATGGATGCTGTCATTGAATATGTTTGTTTGTTTGTAATTAAGCACAAAGCTACACAATGGACTATCTGTGCTCTGCCCACCACGGGTATCGAAACCCGTATTCTAGCATTGTAAGTCCGCAGACATATCAATCTATCCAATATATATATATTAATGAATAAATAGTCCTAGGAATACTTCTGATATTGTATTGATCCACCACTTTCGATGTTGCCAGTTCACCAGTGTGTGGTAAGTCATTTCAAAATGAAGGTTAAAACATTATAATACTCAGTTGACATAATTATATCTATCATGGAATGAATAACAAATATGTATAATATAATAATATAATATGTAATAATATAATAATATAATATGTAATAATATATAATATAATAATATAATATGTAATAATATATAATATAATAATATAATATGTAATAATATAATATATAATAT
>NW_013670753.1:42674-43847 GCF_000517525.1 Limulus polyphemus | reverse complement strand
ATCATGGAATGAATAACAAATATGTATAATATAATAATATAATATGTAATAATGTATAATATAATAATATGCAATAATATATAATATAATATTAATAATATAATATATAATATAATAATATAATATTAATAATATATAATATAATATAATAATATAATATGTAATAATATATAATATAATAATATAATATGTAATAATATAATATATAATATAATATAATATATAATATAATATAATAATATAATAAGTAATAATATATAATATAATAATATGTATAATAACAAATATGTATAGCATGAATATTTGTTTACCTATATTCTCTGGCTACTTCATGTTAAACTTTTGTAAGACAGATAATGAAAAGAAGAGCTGTAGCTGCAAATACATACATAGTCTGGTGTCTAACAAAGTACTGACGATGTATAAGAACATCTTTTTTTGGAAAGTTTTCATATAACCCAGAACATACACGGGGCAAAATGGAAAATAAAGCTACATCACGAAACTCAATAACCCGGCCGTTTTTGGAAGATAGGCCTTCCTTTCTTTTTCAGGGGTGAAATGGTAGAGAAACTTGTCAGGCAGTTTATGATGAGGGGAAGGGGGCATTCTTTTCCATCATAGATATAGTCTTAGACATATTTTTGAACATAACATTTCCAATTCTTAACGCTGCTAAGAAGTTATGGAGAGAAACATTTATAAGAAGATACGCCATGTGTGTCAGTTTTATTGTCACTTTTTGTGTGCTGCAGCGTTTTTTATGTTTCAACTGTAAAAAAGATTAAACACATATTACTCTATACCATATTATGGCTAATTATTATGAAACTTAAGCGCGACATTTTTTTTTTTTTCAAATTGGATTTCTTTGTATAAACACAGCCACACTTCTAGTGGCTCAACGATAAGACTATGTTCTTACAACACTAAACCTTGGAGGTTGATCCTTCAGTGGATAAAGGGCAGCTAATTCGTTATCTATCTTTGCGTTTGAACAAATACACATACAAATAAAATAATCTTCCTCCAGTGGATCAGTGATAAGATTGAGTAACAAATCTAACAGACTTGATTAGTTCAAATAATAACTTACGTAGGTTTTGAAAAAACAACAAACAAACAACTTTACGCAAAGAAATAAAATCTTATATATATATATATATTAGTCGT
>NW_013670753.1:35971-41852 GCF_000517525.1 Limulus polyphemus | reverse complement strand
ATATCAATCCAACATGTCGGCCCCCTGCCATCACAGTTTTGAGGCTAAAATCACCTGAACGAAATTTGCTGAACCATCGTTGACACTTATGAACGTTCAAAACATTTCCATAAACTTCTTTGATAGTCTTCGTGACTTCAGAGGCGTTGTTTCCTTTATTGTATTTAAACAGCATTACATGCCGAATGTGTATTAGAGTATATTAAACTTTACACATTATATAGGCTACACTAACGTGACGTTTAGGCGCTTCGGTTCGTTTAACTATTATACGTGATGTACGTTGTTTGGGGGTGGTTACTGAAAGTGTTCCAAAACGCGACATTAATTTCTTGACGACCTAAGATATATATATACCGTTTATCAACAACATATATTTATCTTTATTGTCATGCAATCTTTTATAACTCTTGCTACAACATTCCTCAGACAGACTGATGGATTAAAAGTTATTATAATATTTCGTATTTCCAACCTGAAATACATACCTATGTTAAATGTCCAGGTCAAAGAACCGTTATTAGTTTTTAGATGCTACCTTCAAATGAAAAGCGGGGTTAACTATTACTTTTAAATAATGCTTACGGTTGAAAGGACTGAACGTGTTCAACTGCATATCACCCGAAACAAGGGATGTTCTGTACGAAATGAAACTATTGTTTTTATTAAATTAGACTTAAATACAAAATATATCCTCTAGTCAAATGAAATCAATAACAGTAACTTAGTATTAAGACTGATAGTTAATGCTTCAATTTTATTTCCAAAACAATCATTATTTTTGATTCTATTTTTTTTTAGCTCCACGTTGGATCAGCGGCATCTTTAGGAGTTATAACGTTAAAAATCGAGGTTTGAAACCGGTGGACATGGCACAGATATTCCATTGTGTAGCTAGCTTTGCGCTTAACAATCATTGCATTCCAAAATTGTATGCATCTCTTAGGCTCCCCAGTGGCACAGCGGTATGCCTGCGGACTTACAACGCGAGAAACCGGGTTTCGATACCCGTGGTGGGCAGAGCACAGATAGCCCATCTTATAGATAGCATTCTTATAATTTTAGTTTATTTTTTATTTGGTCGAAATTATGCGAATTCACTTGTCAAACACAAATTCAGTTTGGATCAATACGTACAGTTTCTAGGTCATGCGTGGTCTATTTTCTTACGTACTGTTTATTCAATTTGCATCGACTTTTTTTATGTACAGTTTAGTTAGTTTCGTTAATAAAAATATTAGTTAACTTTAATCTATTTTTATTATTTTGCTTCACTTTTTTTTCCGTCGCATGGTAGAAGCTTCTAGAACTTTTTTTTTAGTTCACAAAAGATATCAGGTTCTAATCGAAAATGAGATTTGTATACATATCTTTTAAAATTAAATCACTTGATGTTATTTTGTTTTGTAATTCAAAGACGAGCGTTTGATATGGATTTTTTCCAACGTCATCTGTGAATTGAAGAAACGTAATTTGAACTGAAAACGTGCGTATATTTACATAGAATTAGATAGAAAAAGCCAACTTTCAGTTATAGAACAATGCTGTTTTTATTTCCTGTATTACACCGGTGGCTGGTAACGAGGAAAAGGAGTTATAAATTTCAGAGCTGTATTTGAACTTTGTTTTCTAATTTAAAAAGTCATTTTAAACGATTTTGATTGCTATAATATTTATTTATATTAACATATATATTTTCAAAATAATATCGCTTGAATCTTAATCAAGTGGACATTGAACATTGTTAAACATTTTAACTAACTTAACTTTATTAATTATTTTTTAATCTTTCATACCCCAATGGGCAAAACTTTTGTAAGTATAATCTGTGATAAAACAATAGACAGGTGGTTAGGGTGCTCGACTCCCAATCTGAGAGTCGCGGGTTCGAGTCCCCGTCACACCAAACATGCTCGCTCTTTCAGCCGTGGGGGCGTTATAACGTGACGGTCAATCCCACTATTCGTTGGTAAAAGAGTAGCCCAAGAGTTAGCGGTGGGTGGTGATGACTAGCTGCCTTCTCTCTAGTCTTACACTGCTAAATTAGGGACGGCTAGCGCAGATAGCCCTCGTGTAGCTTTGCGCGAAATTCAAAAACAAACAAACTTTCCTGTTAGGTTTACTTCAGAATAAAATTAACCTTTATGGTACAAAATTTAGTTTATCTTTAAGAGAACTTTCGTTATATATATATTCTTCGCATTATAGTCATGAAAAAGACATTTGTCCGATAAATAAAAATCCAAAGAGGACAGAACCATACAGTCAACATTTGTTATAAAAGTTCAAGAGATTTTTTTTTAGAGTAAGTTCTAACGCTAAACCGTTCATAATTTATATTTCAATATATATATAATACTGAGATAATACTTCAAGTTATTACGGTGTGAAAACACCGTTCTACAATACGTCAACCATCATGTTGTTATCCATTGTATGGAAAAACAAAATTGGTTGTAAATAGATAATTATAATATTGTTTTTTTTTCCCCCTTGTTTGTCCTTGATAGAAACCAACGTGGCTTGTAACATTACTGACTTCAACGTATTATTCCGAGCAGACAATTAACTCTCATACGTAACCGGAATTGGATTAGTGTTCCGCTTCAGTTTTTAGTTGAAACCCCACGCGTTGTAAAAGACGATGGAAAACTAATTTCCGTCTCTAGGTTTTCGGAGGCTTATTGTTGGGCCAAGAGCAAAGCCGTTTGACAAACGAAGCCCACCATGTGTTCAACTGAGAAAACGGTGAGAGAACCCCCCTTCCCCAACGTGACCTGAGCCTCCGACTCATTTCCGTAGTGAAACTGTAATGCTTAATTTATTCTACACACAAGAAAAGAAGCTTTCTCTACAGTAAGGTTAAGAGTTTCATTTGCGGGAAAAGTTACAACGTAAAACTGATCTGCATAATCCAGCAGTAATTAAATTTAAATCCGTGGAAGCGTAACCTGACTCGATAGTATTAAGGTTGTGTTTAAACTTATTAGAAAAAGACAGATTTCATCTACACGTAGATATACACCACACTATAATTGAACACAGGAGGGAGATTAACCCTAAATCGTCTGTCATGAAAACACAGGAGACAAATTAGAGACGGCTAACGCAGATAGCCCTCGTGTAGCTTTGCGCGAAGTTCAAAACAAAAGAAACAGATCTTAATTAGAAAAAAAAAATACTGAGGTAAAGACAATATTCAATGATGTATCTTAAGCCACGTTTATGTATCTTTTTTTATTGCAAATAAATGGCATATTTAATACAGCTAATAAAATATTTCTCGAACGTGTTTTTTTGCAGAAAATAGGTCATTATCATAGCTACATAACATGAAAAGGTTATATCTTTCTACAGTCTAATTAGCCTTAATCACAGGCTAACTCTACTAAGAAGCATTAATAACAATTCAAAAAATAATTAACAAAACGTATTCAGGAGTAATAATGACACAGTGTAATGACAACATTAAAAACCTTTTTTTTTTTTTATCTGTACGACCAAAATTATACGGGAACTTTGAAAACACAAGAAGAATACTTAACCCTTAGATGTAATGGGAATTGGATTAGTGTTCCAGCAGAAAATAAATAACTTAGAGTGTACTTGTTAAGGTTTTGTCGGTCGATATTCACATTGGTTTGAGGAGGTATTTAAATAACGCTATTCGTTTAGGTATAAATTTATTATTTCAACTGATGTTTCGGTTACTGAGCAGTTAATTGTCATCAGGATAAAAGGAAATTATTATCCTTCGGTCATGTGATAACACATAATATTCCAGCGATAACACATACTATTCCAGCGATAACACATAATATTCCAGCGATAACACATACTATTCCAGTCCAGCGATAACAAATACTATTCCAGCGATAACAAATACTATTCCAGCGATAACACATACTATTCCAGCGATAACACATAATATTGCAGCGATAACACATACTTTTCCAGCGATATCAAATACTATTCCAGCGACAACTAATACTATTCCCGCTTCCAATCATACGATAACACATACTGTTCCCGCGCTAACTAATACTATTCCAGCGATAACACATACTATTCCAGCGATAACTAATACTATTCCTGCTTCCAATCATACGATAACACATACTATTCCAGCGATAACACATACTGTTCCCTCCTCCAATCATACGATAACATGTACTATTCCCTCCTCCAATCATATGATAACACGTACTGTTCCCTCCTCCAATCATATGATAACACGTACTGTTCCCCGCACTTTAAGCTGTGGATACATTTTCAAAGTAATAGTAAAAACCTTAGCATAAATCGTGGGTGGTAGAGTGCTGCTGCCTTCCCGCCAATCAGTAAAATTAGGATGGCAGCAGATAGTCCTAGTAACTTTGCCATAAATATAAAATACCTTCCTCCAGATAATTTCTATTTTATCAACGCTTTAACAGTGTATAACTCTTCATAATTTCTATGGTTTACGTTTAAGTCTCGATCAATGACAATACTTACATATAAACTTTGTTGTTTTAGCTTATCGCTATCAAATGCTATTCAACGAATTTTAATGTTTTCATATTTTCACATTTTATTCATTATTTAACTCTGTTTGTCTTCTCAGTGCTCTCGTTACATCACTTCAGTGTTGCTGTTGATCTTCAGATATTGAAAATACTAACATGTGCTTCAGTTTAAAATATTCCAATGTAGAAATTATACGACAAATCATTTGATTTGATTTTAATGACGGTCAACTATAGACGAAAAGTTGCTTTATAACTAACAAGTTTCATCAGATTAGTCTGGCGACTTCAGTTGTAGAAAATAAATACGTAAGACCTCAGTGTAATTAAAAATTATCAAAATATAAATACAGTAAAACAGAGCACGTCGGCACGGTCACAGTGACGTCATGATTATATAACAATTCATAAGTTTGTTTGTTTGTAGTCATGCACAAAGCTACACAATGGGCTATCTGTGCTCTGTCCATCACGGGTATCGAAACCCGGTTTCTAGCGTTGTAAGTCTGCAGACATACCGCTGTGCCACTGGGGGGCAATTCATAAGTAAAGAGGTAAGGAAATGTTTATTCTGACATTGCAATAGCATTGTTTTAAAATTTATGAGTTATATAAAAAATAAAAAGAAGCATGATTAAACTTTTATGGAATGATTTAGAAGCTGAAAAACTCAAAAAGAACGATTTTCCGAAGGTCTTGAATCAATATAGCCAACTACGCTCAAACACAGTAATGTAGGCCTATTCTACAAGTCAAATATTATTTTACATTTTATTGTTTACACCTTATACTTTATTCTACAGAAGTTTATTCAAATTTTGAACTACTTGTTAGTTTTGATATTACTCATAAGTTTCAAAATGTTACTCTTACAATGTCAAAACAGAAGGTGTTTTGCTATATTTTATAGTATATGAAATGTGATGTGATTATAGCATCACTTTCAACGTACTCCATCTTAATGTATGAAATATTTGAATTATATTGAGATCTTATATATTATTTACACCTCTTATAACAACAATTTCCTCTGGTGAAACGCGATCTGAGTTAGCAAAATAACCTGTAGTTATCACCAATGAAATAAAAGTTATGTCAACTATTACTTATAGAATAATAATTCCATGTTACTGTTTGGTATATTTTTACGTATTATACTGTAAACTAGTTATTATTGAATGTTGTTACGACAGCGGGGTCACGTGACGCTAGTAACACGTCATATTCTCGAACGTTCACGTCCCTTCCTGAAGTCTCGAGAGGTTACTAGATATGCGGTATTCTTGTATATATATAACACCGGTAAGAAGTGACGGCAACAATGTAATGTAATGCGTAATTGAACTGCAGACAGAGATAGATAGGGACAGTTA
>NW_013670753.1:24062-35011 GCF_000517525.1 Limulus polyphemus | reverse complement strand
AAGTACAATTTAACTACTAAATTTAAACTATCAATTAACTCGGCTTTGGACTATTCGAAATTCTAATACATAACAAAGAGAAGAAGAGTGATGTCGTTTTACATGCAATTATATATACGTATATACCCAAAACAGTAGCTGTCAACACGTAGGTGAAGGCAGTAGTTACTGCACTACAGGTATAGTGAAAATAAGTTGGTATTCATTGATTGAAAACGTGTAAAAATGTATAATTTATAACAAAACTTATCTTTCTTCATTAACATTCTCGTTATTTCGCCCATGTCAAAAGATGAAATATAATATGAAAAATAACAAGAAAGTCTAAAATATTCGACAGAGAACTATCACAGACATGTTAACTATCCTATTTACACCGATTTTACAAGATAGATACTCAAAACGATACATTGACAGTTATTTGAAAAAATACAAGAGAAATTAAATCCCTAATGCGCAGAGAAAAATTCCCCCACAATTTACCGTGTAACCTTATTTTTTAGTTTTTAACCAACCAGAATTATACCAAGCACAGTAAGCAAATAATTATAAGCGGTTTTTGTACTTCGCACCAGTAAAATGTGACAAAAACACTTGGTGCGCAAGGATCAAAAATGTGGTAGTGTTAAAAAAAAAAGATTAATTTTCTAACGTCATTATGATCTTTCAATGAACGATGAAACATTACAGTTACTTTACACAGAGGTCAATCTACACAAAATACACCAAATCCTATTTTTTGATAGAAACACGCATCTCTTTACAACCTCTTTTAAAACCAAATATTATAAAACATTATACTTAAAAGTATTACTTATCATTGAGATATCTTCGAGAAACGGGAATAAAAAATGGTACTGTATAATTTCTACACTTTTTTTAGGGATAAATGTTCATGAAAGTTTAAAGTTTTGTGCCCACAGGACAATTTGGGGTTCCAGAATGACGTACATACCGTTAGTTTTACAGCACGTAGACTGTTCTTCAAATGATACAAAGCCAAACCTATTCTCAATTTGTCGGGTATGGTCTCCGAACTTTATAAATTTCTTTTACCCAAAGTTCTGACGAACGTTAAAGAACATTCTGCACAACATTATTCATTGTTATAGTTTTTAACAGTTGAACATTGTTATAAGTGTATATATACATTACAATTATTCTATCACATTGTTAATATATCAAGACATCGCCTGTGTTACTTCTCCCCATCACTAAATACGTGACACCTGTAAAAATAACTGGTTTGTTTAGTGTAGCTATACAGTTGCATCTTGTTTGTTTTGAATTTTCGCGCAAAGCTACACGAGGGCTATCTGCGCTAGCCGTCCCTAATTTAGCAATGTAAGAATAGAGGGAAGGCAGCTAGTCATCACCACCTACCGCCAACTCTTGGGCTACTCTTTTACCAACGAATAGTGGGATTGACCGTCACATTAGAACACCCCCACGACTGAAAGGGCGAGCATGTTTGGTGTGACGGGGATTCGAACCCGCGACCCTCAGATTGCGAATCGAGCGCCCACTAACCACCTGGCCATGTCGGGCCCCAGTTGCATCTAAGCTATGACAATGACGATCTGATAAAGGTGAAAATGTAAACTG
This sequence comes from Limulus polyphemus, assembly GCF_000517525.1. NCBI lineage: Eukaryota > Metazoa > Arthropoda > Merostomata > Xiphosura > Limulidae > Limulus > Limulus polyphemus. The sequence continues at coordinate 33,406 of NW_013670753.1, read as the reverse complement.
TGGGAAAACTTTTTTAAAACTAAAAAAAAAAAGTTCCTATTTCTTACCGGCTAAGTACAATACCGTGCATTTATTTATAAATGTTGTTGTTGTTTGTTATTAAGCATAAAGCTACACAACGGACTACCTGTGCTCTGCACACCACGGGTATCGAAACCCGGTTTCTAGCAGTATAAGTCCGCAGACTGTGCCACTGGGAGGCATTTATAAATGAGGCTTAATATTGCCGCAAACATGTATAACGAAGAATACTTCATTCATGCCGTGTTTGCAACCAAACAGATTAAAACCGTGAATTTTAACGAAAATACATATCTCGGAGAATTTAACGTTTAATTTTTTTTTAATGAGACAAAAAAGTACATCTTTTAGTAAAAGGTTTTGGTCTTATTGTTGAATAATATGCTTCGGATGTCTTCTCGCCTTTAATATAGTTTTTTTTTGTATGATATTTCTGTGCAGCAGTGTAGATGGAACTGCAGACATTTCTCTGACACCAATGGTCGATGTATGAAGTACTGCAAATTAAACTCGCTGAAGCTAATAGTGAGGAGGCTCGTAACACAGCCGTGCTCGCCTTCCGGATCTGATCGATCGTACTGTGGAGTGAAACGTGTCGGCGTTCAATGGTAAATGTGTTTCCGACCAACAAGTGACGACCTGTTGATGCCGTGACTTCTTGGTGCCTCGCCAGTAATTAAAGACATGTGTTGCTTTCATACGTCACTATCATGCTGATACATAGAAATACGAAATGTGTTGGGAACTATACGACAGGATGGTTATCCAATAAAATATTGTAAAATCCAATATCACATAAACAAATATTTTATTTCACGTATTATGTAACAAGCTTGAAGCGTGATAAATGAAACGTACTCCAAAATCAATTAATTATCATTCTAAAATTAAACAATTAACGATCCAAACGTTACACCATTTTCTTTGTAGTTTATAACTTGGAAACCCAGACAAGCTTTAGCTTTTTTATATATATTATTGCCAATAATAATATACATACAATTGATTAATTTTCTTACACGCAAGTTATACTTTTTTTTCCTTTCGTGTTGATTTTTCTTCCTTTCAAGAACTGTGAATAGCGTATATTTTTTTTTTTTTTACTGCCCTACTGCCAATGCACATGACATTATAAACATTTTTTTCAGAACGTTTTTCGTTATCCGCAAGTGTAAAAATAATATCAAACTAGTTGATATAAGTTACGAAGAAATTAGCAAACTAGAAGCTCGTGTGAAAACCAACAACCAGACTAATTATTTAGGAATAACGTAACCTTTTACTACATTGTCACTGTTCCCAACATAAACTTATACCTTTATTGTAAACAACTATATAAGCCATATTATATCATAGTAAAACGATTGGTGGTCTTATTAGTTAAATTAATCAACCTTCCTAAGTTATCTTTTTGGTTAGATATGAATATTGTTGTGAGTAAATGCTTGGTAATCTTTAAATATAAAATCTACTTTCCTATAACCTTTTATATTATATTCTAATTTTGTGAAATATTTTCAGACTTTAGTTGTCTGTAGACGTCCATTATTTGCCACTTTAAAGCAATACCTTACAATTGTGATGTTTGTCTGGTGAATGCTAACTTAGCCGTTTCTATATTCTCACACTTTGTTTAGATGCAACTTGGCGGAAATAGTTCTTCCAGCTTGTTGGTTTGACATTGTCGTAGAATACAGAATGGTCATTTTGTAGTCTGTGCAGTAAAACAGCGTAAAGCTTCGGAAGCATGCTTTCTTTGTTCTGTTTCTGACTGTGTGTCTCAGCCTCAATATTACACCATTCAATGTTTTTGTTTCTTACATTTTAGGATTAATTTCCAACACACTCATTCATTATTACACTGATGTATTTGTTCTTTATATTTCAAACGTCAGCTACTCGCCTGAGAGCTAGATCATGACTTTTTATAGTTTAGTGGTTGTGATTGATCTGTGTGTAAATCTCCAATTAGAAAAGTCCCAATTGGGTTAGCGGTAAATTTACGCATTACTATGCTAAAATTTGGGGTTTGATTTTCCGTGATGGACAAACAAACAAACCACACAATGGGCTACAAATATACTTGATGCCATGAGCAGGATTTATTGTGAGTCAGTGTGTGAAAAGGGAGTTAATCCATTGTTTTCTCATGCGTATTTATTTCTCTTTGGTACTTTGAGAACTAAACACCTCTTTCCTAGGTATGAAGGAGGAGATACACGTTGACACCAGGCCAAAGTCATAGGATCTGTAATGGGTCTGAAGTGTTTACTATTAACGCCCTATTAGGTTTGTTAAGGGATCACCATGTAGATCCAAACAGAGAGTGCCAACCTACGGTGTTAAACTTCGTCAATGACTGAGGATGTTAAGATTGGTGTGGAGGAGGAGATATCAGCTATAAACTTATATCCAGACAAGCTGAATCAGGGACTGCTTATGCTGTAATGTTATTGCATGATTAAATTAGACAACTACGCATCTTATGCACGGGTATTAACTGACAATAACAAATCAAATGAGGACTTTGTGGCAATGAAGTTAGCTAGCTTAAGTACGTGAGGAAGTGAAACAAGTTAATCAGGAATAAACACTACTTATTAGTTCACGCAAAATCAAACAGCAAATTTTGGATGAGATTATAAAATCAGATAACTGAACTGATTAGATTGTCAGATGAAGCTTAGTACAAACAGGCGTCTGAAAAGTTAGCAGATTTCAATAGGATGAGTATTCCTTATCAGTTAAATAGTGATGGGTGATAGAAACACAGGCCCTGAGATAATTAACAATGTTTCACGTCGTGTAATGTTTAAATACAAATTAATAAGATTCAGAGCTTGTGTTAAATAAGTATATAGTGGAGTTAGCTCCAAAGGTTCTTTTGTCAGATCATATGTTGGACTTTAGGAGGTTAACACGGCTACAATCATCATGCAAACCTACAAAGAACATTTAGTTTACAGATGAGGATAGTGCCTCTGAAACGTTTCAAATCTACCTGAAAGTCTTTCACTAGTGAGTTGGAAAAGTATTATATTTTATTGATATATTTTACTTTATGTGATAACATTGAGATTTTAATAATGATGCAAATTACAGAGAGCTTCTAGCTTGTAACTGTTAGTCGAAGGTGCACCTAATTTGTCCTTATCCTTCTGTCAGTTAACATTTACTTCAGTTATTTTGTTATCCAACAGGGATTTGCGATAAGGTTGCTTCCAGCTTGTAACTGTTAGTCTAAGGTGCACCTGATTTGTCCTTATCCTTCTGTCAGTTAACATTTACTTCAGTTATTTTGTTATCCAACGGGAATTTGCGATAAGGTTGCTTCTAGCTTGTAACTGTTAGTCTAAGGTGCACCTGATTTGTCCTTATCCTTCTGTCAGTTAACATTTACTTCAGTTATTTTGTTATCCAACGGAAATTTGCGATAAGGTTGCTTTTAGCTTGTAACTATTAGTCTAAGGTGCACCTGATTTGTCCTTATCCTTCTGTCAGTCAACAGTTACTTCAGTTATTTTGTTATCCAACGGGGATTTGCGATAAGGTTGCGAATTTATATCGCTAAAATTTGGATTCGATTTCCCATAGTGCACAGGTAGACTATCGTGTGCATTTGCGTTAAAACAAACAAACAAGTTCAGTTGTACACAGTTTACGTTTGTATTCACGTCTTATGTATACGTGTTTAATTAGACTGCTTTAAAAGTAGGAAATTGTTGTACACTATAATTAACATTTTTGTCTAACCTGTATCGATTTATTTTGTTTTAATAATTTTAAGTTTAACAAGTTTAAATCACTATTTATATAGGAAGATTTCGTTTTTAATTTTCACATTTTTAGTTTAACATTCATCTTGATATTGTTTTATCTTGTTACTTTACTTATACTTAAGGAAATACAGTTTTTTCTTAATGCTTAAATATAATTTTAAAGCCCTTTAGTACTCAGTGGTAAGCTTGAGAACTTATTATACTGTTATGTATCTGCTGGTTGGATAATTTCCCGTAAAAATTCTTTCCGAGAAACTTCAGCGATACAAGTCCTTTCGTAATTAAAACTAGTTTATTCTTTCTCAATACAACTTTGCAATACACTTAATTTCCACAGTCATTTTAACTTAAACACAGGCTATAATTCACAAGAACGATTCGCGCACTTTACTTACTACCGCGCTTGACTCAATTGTCCGTCTCTATCTCTGCCTGTCTGCAATTATTCTTGCCGGTCTTATATATATAAAATATAGGGCGTCTGGCAAACGCTCGAGCCGTCAGGAACGTTGGAGATTCTCATTACGTGTTTACCAGCGTCACGTGACTTCCACTGTCGTAACAATACTAAAATTCCAGATGGTAATTAATATCTGCAAAAACGTAAAACCTAACACTGAAAGTCAATTGTGAAATTTTGGGCTAAAACATTATTCATTTTAAAACTTCTGTTCTTTTTTTGTGTGTCTGACTACGCAAGCAAAACTGGTATATTGTAGTTTTAACTTGTGCTGTTAATGAAGTATTGAATTTCATTCTATTATCTTCCGTTATTCAATGTTCCCCAGTGGATCAGCGTTAAGTTTACAGGCTTATTACGCTAAAATTCGGTCTTCTATACCCGATGGGGAATAGGATCGGTGAGAGTCTAATGTGTAGTTTTTCGCTAAAATGCAAAAAACCACCAAATCATTTAATTGTATAAAAGTCCAGAGACACAGCTTTTTGAACGGAGTATGTAATTTATTTTAACGTTTCGTATGGTCGTCATTATGTAAATTATCGTCCCTCTTATTGTTTGTGTGTAATGGTAGAATAGGCTATGTTTTTTGTACGCTAGTTTGCTTATTTTATTCGTAATTCCGTATTTTTTTACTTTAATAGCAAAGGTTCCGCTATACATTGGGCGTGTATTATTATTATTAATAATTCATATGTACTGTATTAAATTTTGAAGGGGTATATCCTTTCGTCATGCTAGTATAAAATTCCAAACTCGAAGGACAATGCCCTGAAGGGAAACAGTGAAAGAGTCAATATCTATTTAGATGAGCTGAATAGGAAGGATAAATAATACGATATTCTCTAAGTATGAAACCACCCTTCTATAACTCGAGTTCTGCTGTATTCTTAATTCGTTTACAATTTCCAAACTTAAGCTGTCTCTAAGGCTCACACTTAAATACTTTATGTATCTTCCTTCATATGGTAGCATTTCTCTTGGGCTGTCTTTATATTCTCACAGTATTGTTTGGCTGTGATTTCTCGAAAGCTGACTTTTTTGTAATGCTGGTTCAACTTTCCCATTAGAGTTCAGATTGGTTATTCAGTGATCTTTTGTGTTATTAGCTGAACCTAAAGAAGAAGCACCGTTTCTTTGTTCTTATCTTTACCTGTAAGTCTTGTTGTTTGGCTCAGTCTTCATGTTCAGCCTAGTCTAGTAATGTTTTTTATACCGTACGGTTACTTATAGAATAACTGACGTAGAAAGTGATGAATTAAATAAATAGAACGTTATTATTTTCTTCTGTATATTACACCATAGAAATACATTATAGATTAAATCAGGGATAATATCATATTACATAATAAACATCAGCGACCTGTGTGTGTCGAAAACAACTTAAATATCTTTTCAACCCAATAGATTATTATTGATGTTTTTTTTTACTTTAAAAAGTGATTTTTAAAAGTTTAGTCAAAAAATTTATAGGTATTTTAAAGGAAAAATTGTACTTTAGTGTATTTTCCCTTCACAGTAAAGTTCATTGCCTTTGCCATCACAATTAATAAATAGCAGGTTTAGACATGTAGGAATATTTTTTCGATAACTCGTTTTTTTTTGCATGGTTCAATCTATAAGTCTCTATCAAGAAGAAGATTTGAACATAAAGTAAAAATATACAAAATTCTAATCAAGGACCACTTACAGGAGATGACAAAATATACATAAAAATGTTGTTTTCATTAAATATTAGAAACAAAAATAAACATTCTTTATACACACACATTGTTATCATAATATAATTGATTTTTAGAAAACATGTTCATAAGACATTTATTGAAATTTAATTTTCAGACAAAAAATTAATCGTTATTTACTGTCATATGACGGCCATTCAGCTAGTATTTTATAAAAATTAGTTACTTGTTTATTTGTCACTTCTTATTCTAGAAGATAAACTTAATTATTTTATGGAGAAGATGAGGTAGTGATGTATTAATCTAATATATTTATCTCTAAATTTAGGCTTAATAGTGTTGTCAGTTGGCTACTTGTATTTATTGTTTTCTATTTATTTCCAACTTATAATGATTAACAGTATTGTAGGTTTTAAGTACTTACAGTTTGCAAGGAGCAATACAAGAAATGGTTTTAATTTGGGAACTCGGGGGACTGGCATGCAATTTAAGGTTATTCAATAAGGATTGATTATTAGAAAGAGGGGAGAAGTATCTTTATAAGTAAAACTTGAATTAGAAGTTAGCGATAAATTCAGAATACCATTGTTTTTAGTAGCATATTGAAGAATATCTGGGTATAAATGATCATTGCTCAATTAGGTTTGGTATTTTACTGCGTATGGAGATGAGGAATAATGATATTTTGGTTCCAAATTTCAAAATAGCAAATGTTCAAAAAGAATGCTAACAATTATGTGTTGTAAATTTGGTAAATGAATTAGTTAGAGATAATGATCAAATGTGTAAAAAAATTAAATAAATTCTTAAATATTGAGGATAGGCATGACCCTTATAGGAAAAAAAAATTGGCTGCAATTAGAAAAATCATGTTGGTTCAAAAAGGATATAAAGGATAAAATTTAAAAAAAGCATTATAAATATCATAAGTTTAAATTGACTGCAATAATGGGATAATTATAGGATTATAGAGAATCAAGCGAGTTAGTCAAAAATAAAAAACTTTGTGGAAAAAGGTTGTCTGAAAATGTAAAAATTAATAGTAAGGATTTCTTTAAATACATTAAGAGTAAGCAAAATGTTAGGACGGAAGCAGAGCCATTGAAAGGTGATATACGAAAGTTAATATCTGATGATTACGGGATAGCTTGAGTATTAAATTCTAATTTTTCCTCAGTTTTTACTAATGAGGATTTAAGCAATATTCCTCATCCTGAAAAGTGGCTAGATGGAAACAAGATGGAATAAAGATGATCACATTAATTATGAGCCTGTTAAGAAAACATTGTGAAGTTTAAAGAATGATAAAGCTCCTGAGCCAGATAATATTTACTCGTAGATTTGGAAAGAGGTTAAGGATTGTATATTTGAGCTACTTGTTACTGATTTTTGTAAGTACTTAAAGAATGAGCATGTGCCAGAAGATTGGAAGTTGGACAATGTTACTGCTCTTTTCAAGGAATATAATAAAAATTGTAGACCTATTAGTTTCACATCATGTCGTGAGAAAGGTCCATAAAAGATGCTTTGCAAAGTCATTTAACAAAGTTTAAATTTTGATGGTTTCACTAGAGGAAAATCTTGCCTTACTAATTTTTTAACAGTCTATGAAGAAAATAATGGTGTGAATTTGGTATAACTGAATTGTAAGAAAGCATTTGAGAAGATGCCATGTTGAAGGCTTGTTAAAATCATTATTTCTGTAGGTGTATGGTATAGGTTGATTGATTGGACAGAATAGTGGCTAGATGTAAGAAAGGAGAATTGCTGTAAATGGAACTCAATCACACTGGATCAATGTTAACAAGTAGAGTACCTCAGTGCTAAATGCTAGAATCTTTGCTCTCTTTTCATTTACAGCAATGACGTAGATGAAGAAATAGTCAATAAATTATATAAATTTACTGATGATTTAAGGTTTTGGTTGTTACTGGCTGTGAGGAGGATTGTGCTGTTTACAAAATGATTTAAATCATCTAGTGAGTTGGACAAATAATTGGCAGATGGCTTTTAATTGTAATAAATGCAAGTTAATGCGTGTGGGTTATCATAATTTAAGTGATAAGTATAATTTTGATGGAATAACCTTAATAGTGTTATGGAAGAAAATATCTTTATATTCTGGTTTATAAGTCTCTTAAGCCATGCAAGCAATGTTCTGTTGCTAGTGGTAGGGCCAATAGGATTTTACATTGTATCTACAGAAGTACTGAATACAAGCCTAACAAAAGCTATAATTTCATTGTATATAGATTATTGGTTAAACCACATTTGGAGTATCGTATTCAGTCTGGGAAGGAGATTGAATTGCTGGAAAATATTCAGAGGAGGGCTATTAGGATGATACCAGGGATATAAAGGTTATAATACGAAGACAAATTAAGATCTATGAAATTATTTTCTCTTGAAAAATGAAGAATTAGAGTGGATCTGATTGAGGTGTTTAAGATTATTAATTGATAATGGTGATGCATCATTTTTTTCGTGCTTAATAGTAGGGATAGAGGACATATAAAATTTGGCAAGGTAACAGTCATCTTCAGCTATATTTTTCAAACAGGGTGGGTTGGCCTTTGTAATGGACTACCTTTATATTCATGTAGTGAATTTAAAGAAGATTAAGAGGAGGCTTGATAAATATTTGAATTATTAGGTCTAGTTTTGAATCTTTTATTTTTACTCCAAAGTTTAGTTTAGTGGATGGGATAGCCTAGATGGACCAACAAATCTCTAATTGTCGTTATATTATTAATTTAATAAACATTATGACTTTACATTTTAGTTTAAAAATGGCTATTGCTAATCCAGGACTGTATCATCTTACTATGGTTTTAAGAACTTACGAGTGAAAGTAAAGAGGAATATGTAACAATGTATCAACCACACTATATTTGTCCTATCCAGTGCCTACGAGACTTTCGCCTAATACCAGAGCTCATCAGATCGGTTAGACGTGTCTACTTACATCGTCAATTGCATAAAAAACAATTGTAATGATGTGAACTATACTTAGTAAGTGAAATGCAACCATTATCAATTTTATTTAAGTCATTTACAAACCAAAAATACGCTACTGATTAATAACACGATATTGTTTATCTAATTTAATACCAGTTATTTATTATTATTTTTACTTGAATTAATTATTATCCACAAGAACTGGCGAACCACCAAACTAGTCTTCTTCTTCCCGGAGCGGGTGAAACAACCACAGCATCAACAAAGAACTGGCGAACCACCAAACTAGTCTTCTTCGTCCCGGAGCGAGTGAAACAACCACAGCATCAACAAAGAACTGGCGAACCACCAAACCAGTCTTCTTCGTCCCGGAGCGAGTGAAACAACCACAGCATCAACAAAGAACTGGCGAACCACCAAACCAGTCTTCTTCGTCCCGGAGCG
>NW_013670753.1:12233-23197 GCF_000517525.1 Limulus polyphemus | reverse complement strand
AGAGCGGGTGAAACAACCACAGCATCAACAGATAAAAATATATATTTGTAATTCTAAGGACTCATGCGTTAAAGCAAGTAAAGGTGTGTAATAATATATCAACTACAATATATTTACCAAATACATTGCCGTAGAGGCCATTCGCATAATATCAGTGTTCATTAGGCCGGTTGGGTAGTTTTCTATGCGTTACTCATATAATCAATTGCACAAACAACAATTGTAATAATATAATCTGTATTGGCATCAGAGATCGTTAACGACGAACTCGGTATCCAGATTTTACTTAAATATTTTAGTTGATGAACATTAAATGTGCAATCTGTTTACCTATCTCACCTAAGGTTTTAGACTAGGACTGTACTTTAGTTACTTAACTAACAAAACAAAATGGTGGCATTTTCCGATGATAGTATATAGTGGATTTGGTGGACATAAGCAAATGTTTCTAACTTTTTGGTTCCTATGTGGTACTTCAGGTTGATGAATATTTAGTAGAAAGGTAAAACATTCATACATAATAAAATAACTGGATTCATTAGATGGATGAGCAACATTAGAACCGGTAGAGAAGAGGTCTAATGAAAACAATTAATTAATTTTCATTTTAATCCTTTGTCAAGCTTTATATTTCTCCTGTACTAATACGTGAAATTAGAAAAAAAAGAGAAGCTTAAAAGTTTAAAAAGATGAGGCCATGAACTGCTGAACGAAAATTATAAAAACGTAAAAACCATATTAAACTGCAGTGAAATTGAAAGTGGCTAACTGAAAAAAACGCTTTCTGAATGAATAACAAAGTGAAGCACACAGTAGCTTCTTTGGTTAGGTACTCCCCCCAATTTAAGAAAACTAATCAAAGTGAAATCAAAGGTGTAATAGTTCTATAAAGTATATTCAATGACGATACATGGTAATAGTATCTCTACACACCTGTGAAAATCACAGTGATAACCATGGGCTAAGAAATAACAGACCGCCACAACCTATGTGGTGATTAAGATAGTCCTAATCAACATCTGTCTTAGTGACTTATCTAAGAAGACGAAGTTTTACGAGGTTATGATAACTATAATCCCTGTCTTTATTTATAAAATATTTCTATAAGTATAACTTTAGCCATAAACTAGACATCAAAACCAAGTATCATGAAAAACATCTTTCTTGAAATTATATCTGTAAATAGATAATAAAAACGTCTTCAAATGTTATCTCCATATATCAGAATGATAAAGATAACATCTTAGAAATACAAAAAAAAATATTCCTTTTTTTAATGTTAAATGTATCGAAGATATAAAATAGAAAAGGGTAAATACGTTACTTAGTGTCAAATGATATATTTATTTTGAAATTAACCTTATTATCAGCTTCAACTACTAAATGAAATATGACAGCATTATATTTAAATATATATATATATATTATTATTTTGAATAAAATTGTGCTAATATCGTGGTATAGATGATGCTGTGATACCATTAGTTCTTTATTTTATACAAAATGTGTAGGGGTAAAATAACAGTGTTGCTCTTGGTTAGTAGGTTTATCTCAACAATATTGGATTTTATAGAATTCTGATCCTTCTATGGCTTGATTACGTCAGAACATGCCTATGTCAATTCACTAGCTTTGTTCTGTGACCCTTCCAGAACTACGTCACGACATCACGTGATCTTGTATTTTGTTCTCATAATGTCTGCTATATCGGACGGCAGCAGCGCGTATATTCTAGACGGTGAATAAAACTTGAAAATGCCTTTCCAATGTTGCGCTGTTGGTTGTACAAATATACAAGGTTGAGAATCGGTTTATCTTTTTACAGATTACCAACTGGTATGGGTTGTAGCAGTAATAAAATAAAACTTGCAACCTTCACAACCTTCCTGTATCTAAAGTGCATACTTCGTAAAAGGTATCAGAAAAAAAATCTGTGAAATAATATTTTTATAAATTTAAACTTTGTCATTAAATATTGTATAAGTACCGCGCTGTTTATTAATTATTAAAATTATTGATATCACTTCTACAGGCACTACCGAGTAATGTACGTAATTACAATGATATTTGTACTGTCGTTAGATTAGGACACAAGGTCAGTCAGACTTCACTTTGTTGTGTATGGAGTGGCATACAAGTAACCTCACAATAAATAAGTGTTCGTGACAACGAGTTTTTAGTAGTGACTGTGGGAGAAGCTATAAAACAAAAATCTCGTCAGTTAGGAAGCAACAACCTATTTAACTTTCATGTTTGACACCCATCCTGCTAAGAAGAATTTATAACCATCCAAGTTTTTATAGGATTTGATACGTTTACGTCTCCGTTTGTTAATTGATTTTCCGTAACTTCGTTCCGACGAAACTTTAGCGACACAAGTCCTTTCTTAAATAAAACTGGTTTATTCTGTCCGAATACAACTTTACGATACCCACAAACTCTAACAGTCGCGCTATAACAAACTATAGTTCACGTCTCACGAGCTCTGCTTCAACAATACGTCTCTCTCTGACTGCAGTTCAATTACTCACTACCTACACACATTATCATTATCACGTCACGCCGTGACCATCTTATATATACCAGACCACCCCCCAATCTAGTAAATGCTAGAGCACTCCCGAAGGAACGGGATAGTTCTAGAAAGCAGGTGGCGAGACAATAGTCACGTGATCTCGCTGACGCAACAATACTTTCACGGGTTAAGCTTTAGCGCTACCATAATCACAAAACATTGGATGGTTTGACGTCAAAAATAGCGGTTGCCAATGTTAGCTTCAATTAAATCACATAATCCAGAAAGGTCTTTTCATTATCAGTTCTTTTGTTTTTAATTGGCCAGTTTAGAAAAGTTCAGATCTAACTGAAACACACACGTGTGAAGACACTTGAGGTTGGATACAACATGAATTGTTACTAATTATTATAGGCTAGTAATAACAAACCACGTGGCTATAACAAGGCACATCTCTACTGTTTTAGTCTGTGATATTATGATAAGAGAAGCAGTTAAGGTAACAAAAAGAGTTAGAAATAATTCATAGTTAACATGCATCGTAAACCTGCATACTTACCGCTGAGCCACTGAGGGGCTTGTTTATACTAATTTGAACATATGTTTCTTTACTTACTGTTTTAAATCAAACATAAAGACTTTCAGATTAAGGCATTGTCTCATTTTGTAATTACTAACGTTTGGAAAATATATTGTTTTAAAGCTTGCTAACACGAAAAGTATTATTCGAATGTAAAAATTTTTTTTTCAAGTGAATTTTACTGAATAAGATCATTTCAATCTTTCGGAAACGACAACCAGTACAAAAGACCTTATTTTCCTCGGTATTTATTCTTATTGCTGTTCCTTGGTTTCTCAAAAATAGTCCTACAGCAATTCCAGGGTTCTTCAAACAACACCCATATCCCATATACAACTTCTCATAAACTTTCTTAGGTTTGAAGTTTCCAAGTGAACACATAAGCAAACTAAATGCGCGTAAGTTCAATAAAGTTACATTTGGTAAGAGTGTAGTCGATCATGACTACAGAAATTAGACCTTCTTCATCCATATTTCTCAAAAAACAAAGCTGAGTTCGAGGTATGGCTGGAACCTTACGAGCATTTGTCAACTTTAAATCCATGTTTATTATATTGTTAACGGTACCCAGCTTCTTCGTAATGGCCTTTTTGGTCGCCTATTGCCTTTTCTAATCAAAGCTTTCATTCTGCGGATGAAGGAACTGGTTCTGATAGGCCTAGGTTGTGTGTCAGAATTTAAAATATATTATTTTTAATGCAAATTTTAGAAATAAATGGCTTTTACTTAAATTTCTTAATAGTATAAATATATACTATTTTGTTGTTGGGCTTAATTTTGCTACAGTAAGTGTCTGTGACTTGTTAGCGATAAATTCAACGATGAATAAACGGCACAAACTTTACTTGTTTTCAAAATAATATATATATTCGGAACAAGTTAAACGTATGTACAACAAATTCTTCACACCATAGAGATTATAGGCATATCATAAACTCTCTCTATATATGATTCTCTTCTTCTTGTCAAAAGTCTACTTAGGCCTATTCAATTACTTTCGGTTGACAAGCAGAGCTATCTTCTCGATTACTATCGCACTAATATTCTGTGTGTGATTCACTTATAATTGTTGCGCGAGATACCGTAATCGTTTGGTCTTCTTTCTTCCAAATAACCTCTATTCCTTTTGTTAAAGTTCACTCAGGCTGAATCAATTACTTTAGAACCAAGTTTTGACGGAATAAATTCTTCTTCTATCTCCTTTTCTACTGCTAGTCTTACTCTAACATATTAAACGCTAGGCCTGTGTCAATCGTCTGCTTTTAAGTTTTATTATAACAAAAATTAAACAATAATAAAATATTCACTCACAAAAACAAATTAATATCTAAACTAAACAGTGTTTTATATCATGACATTGTGGTTTCGCAACTTCTTGCTGTAGCACAATACTGTGAGAGTTTTTTCGCTTAAAGGGGAACATTGAAGACTACATTCTTGGTAGAAAAGGGCGTGGCCCAATAATATACTGAGCTGCGGATCAGAAGATCCAAGATTCAAGATGCAATAAGACATGGAACACACTCTGCACTTTCAGCTGTGTGGAGCATTGCAGCTTTGATAGATAATTTTGCTCTTCGGTTAAGAGTGTAGGCATAGAATGTTGATAACTGGCTGCCCTTCCACCTAGAACCATTTCTTAGCTAATTTGTCGCATAAGGAACCATTGAGGTTCAAAATACTAAATATCCTACAAAATGTTGTGTTTTTGACTCAACATTGTATGACAGTATCACTTTATTTTTCACAAAAAGTCTAGTAAAATTGATATGATGCATTATTTAAGTGTTTCTAAAGAAGAGTAAAACTCAATATGATTTAGCATATTGGATTAGCATTTTAAACGCTTATAGCATGGTGAAACACTTTTTGACATAAAGGCACCGTGCCACCAACTTTAACTGTGGTTTTGTTTGTTTCACAATATCGCAAAAAGTTATACCAACCAACCAACAAACAAACAGTTCAAATATTAAGGGTAGTTTAAAGTTCGTGCAAAGCTACACGAGGGCTATATGCGCTAGCCGTCCCTAGTTTAGCGGTGTAAGACTAGAGGGAAGGCAACTAGTCATCACCACCCACCGCCAACTCTTGGGCTACTCTTTTACCAACGAATAGTGGGATTGACCGTCACATTATAACGCCCCCACGGCTGAAAGGGCGAGCAGGTTTGGTGTGACGGGGATTCAAACCCGCGACCCTCAGATTACGAGTCGAGTGCCCTAACCACCTGGCCATGCCGGGCCTATTTGAACTGATAGTCTAGAGGGAATGCAACTAGTCAAAGGCACCCAACAAGGGATGTCTGCGCATAGCTGCCCTTAATTTTCGAATGGATAAGCTAGATGGAAGGCAAGTAACCAACATCATCTATTGACATATGTAGAAGTGCTTTGGTCTGAACTAACAGTGGGATTTGGTTGGTCATCACTTTGATTTGGCGCCCATGGCCCCAAAATGCGAAAGGAGTTTTTACAGCTAGGTTATTGAACTAGTTTGAGCAAGCTAACGACTGAGCCACGCCCAATCCAATATCCGCAGTTCATTCAAACAGTAATATTTTTAAGAGATAGACTTCACAGCACAATACAACTTTGTGGTAAACCAGAAACAAACTTTTATGCATTTTTTCCTTCCTAAAGGAGTGTCTACAGAGACGATTATTTTTTGTTTTGTTTCGGGAGTACTTTAATTAAAATTTAGAAATAAATTGCTTAAGCTTTCTGAAAGATTTATGGCACGAGTTTGCACATCTAGAGCGTTAAAAAGCGTTTAATTATCCGTAAAGTTGGTTCATGTAACTGCTATTTTAGAATAATGTGGAATACCAGTTTCAATACACTGATAGTTTAACCTCTATATAAATCTTAGAGTAAGGTTATGTTAAATAACTCTTAGTCATGCAAACACCCAAGACGGTAACAAACCCTGGGCCAATAATTAATGATAATCTATCATAATAATGGTGATTAGTAATATAAGAATCTTATGGATGAACAAAATCCTTATAATAATAATAATAAAATAATTCTAAGCCAAGAAACAACCAAAATTTTAAATGAAGAAAAACGGTACAAATAGATCTCCAAATAACTAGAAAAGTTACAAGATAACGTTTTGGTTCAGAACCTACCAGAAAGAATAACACAATAAAGTTATGTTCCTACTAATAGCAAAAATAGATAAAATAGCGTCATATATAAGCAAATGCCCGAAATGCTTACAACAGTGTTCTGAGCTTGTAACTACCCAACAAACTGATCCGATAATGTTACGGGATTTCAAAAACCCAATATTGTAACAAAATCGTTCTAAACATAAATGTGACGCTTCAATTTTTACTATTCTCACAATCGTTTGTGAATTTGTTTTTAATTGGTCACTATTACTTTCTCATACCGAAATAAAACTGTATATTGAAGAGTCTCAAATCCTGATGTATTTATTTATTTTAAAGCAGTTAAGGCATGTATAAAACAACACAGTCATTGATAACCTCTAACCTGCAGTAAGATATTCTAAAATATAACCCTAAGAAAGTACCAAACAAGAAAAACGTTCACATAGATTTCTTCCAATTTTTCCTATGCATACGTGCTAAAAGATTGTTTGTTTGTTTGTTTGTTTGCTTTTGAATTTCGCGCAAAGCTACACGAGGGCTATCTGCGCTAGCCGTCCCTAATTTAGCAGTGTAAGACTAGAGGGAAGGCAGCTAATCATCAGTGCCCACCGCCAACTCTTGGGCTACTCTTTTACCAACGAATAGTGGGATTGACCGTCACATTATAACACCCCCACGGCTGAAAGGGCGAGCATGTTTGGTGTGACGGGGGTTTGAACCCGCGACCCTCAGAGCTAAGGAGCACAATGGGCAGAGAAGATTCTGTAATACTGATCTACTTGCAAATAAAGCATCTTGGTAGAGAAACAAATCATATAATTAAATGAAATAATACTGAAATATAATATGATATGAATCACACATGGGAAAAAAGAAAGAAAAAAAAACAGATGCCTTCCATGTCCAAATAACTAATAACAAACTCAACCAACATAGCTTAAGCATAAATGCTTGATGCTCCTCTATAAAACATTCAAATATTTAGTCAAATCACATCCCACTCAGGTGTGAGAAAGAAGAGAAGGTATCACATCATCTTGTATAACAAGAAGACGTAAACTTGGCTTCAGACTTCTGTCACTATATGTAAACCTTATCAGGTCAACCCTGAAGACGGCAACAAATTAACAAACAAAACATAAAGTAAATACCAATTGTAATTAATTGTTATACAAATGATAATAATTATTGGTATCTAAGCTTAAGCTATCATCTAATTTTGTTGTAAATATTCTGTGTGTGACACATATCGCGGACGTTAGTAGCATGATATCAAACGTCGAAGTATGTTGTGTTAGAGGATCAAGTTACTCTGCCTTAACCTCCCAACTGCCGTTGACAACATATGATGTTAGCATAGGCGACTGCTGTTGACATGATATGGTGCAAGCATTTTTCGCGCAACATTTTGACTGGCTTGCCGCAAAAATTCGCGAATCTTTACGCATGGGATGGTAGACAGATTTATAAAAAGCTGCAAACGAAAGATTAATAACAATGTATTGTTTGAATAACGGAAATTAACATTTAATTTTGGTAGTCTCTTATAAGAAGTTAAAATGTGCCGAATTTTACTTCTACAAATGAGATAGTGATTAAAGATTCAAATTATCCCGATTTTCTAACAACGTATTACCTAAATAACGAAAATTGAGATTTAATTTTGAAGTTAATATTAATTTTATTAATTAGAATATAAGAGACATAATGAACTGAAAAACTTCTATTTATTTGGATAAGAAATGTAGGTTCAAATCATCCCATGTTAAAGCAATGTGTGATCAGAACAAATAAAGTTAACATTTAATGTTTGGACAAGTGTTGTTTTTTTATGTCACTTAAAAGTCTAAAACATTAGCGATCTGATATAGAAGTTTTTACGAATGTTAAATTTCAATTCACTTGCATGAGATTAAGTGTTGAAGTTGCTTCAAGTTAATACAAATCTGAACTAAAAGCTCTAGTATCTGGTTTAATTAACTGATTTGGCAGTTTTATGATATCCAAAGTTAACAAACGCGTTAAACCACCTTGATAATTTTACTACACTTGACGACAACGTCTAAGTTTTAATAGTCCTCGTTGTCTCACGGTGTCTTAAGGTCAAGTGACGCATGGAATCTAAAATTCAATAGATTACCAAGCTATTTTGATAGTTTTGCAGTACCAATAGGTCAATATATGTTTGAAATGTTTTTCTTACTTTAGAGTAGACGGCAACAGATCGACATCTTAGGTTGATTTTGTCACCTTTCATTAGGTAAAGAAACTACATACGTTTAAGATAGAGAAGAAGCAGACATAAGCTGTAGCATCAAGGTTTTTGATTATTTTAGTGTTTATTCTACTTAATATCTTCTTGAACGACGATTATGATTGCGTTTTGATACAGTAGCCAATCTTGTTTTTTGGCATGATGTAAAACAAACCTCATGGTACAGCAGTTATGCACTAATGCGTTTTGCTCTACTTGGAATCTCCAGACAGATACACACAACACCACATATGAAGTCTCGTGTTCTACTATATGGTTAGATAATGGCTAGCGAGATGATGTTGTTTCATTATCTACATTACGTTATTGCATTAGCTAGCCCGAGTGACGACAGCAGTTTCCTGCAGCATCTCAATATCAATTTAGACGTAGCGAAGAAACTTTGTTATCTCGGTAGCAATTCTGCAGAAAAAGACAAATAACAAAGGTGCTAAAATATTGAAAATGAAATGTCAACACGTCTCACTAAACAATCATTTGAAAGTTGTTTCCCAGAAAGTGCTTGGTGCTTTGAAAGTTTCTCTTTATATAAAAACTTTCATTTGCGCTGAAGTTATCTATAGAATCAAATTTTCTGGTTTACGTGTACAATAGCATATTCCTTTGTAACGTATAGATCACCTACGCTTAGCGCTAGCATATATTGAAAACATAAGATAGAACGTAGTATCTTTAAATGTATTCGCTAAAACATGCTATTAACAATTTTCTGCATCAGTAAATTTTTTTACATCCTAAGAGCTTAAAATTCTCTTAATATTAATGTTTATTACCAATATAACATTTAAAAAGTTGTTGTTTTAGTGTCTTGAGAGAGTTTGTTTGTTTGAAGTTAAGCACAATGGGCTATCTGTGCTCTGCCCACCACGGGTATCGAAACCCGGTTTCTAGCATTGTAAGTCCGCAGACATACCACTGTGCCACTGGGGGCTCTCTCTCTCTCTCGAGAGAGATATAGAGTAGATGTTTAACTGTTTCTTGCTTACTAACACAGTGACACTTATACTGCATATTTATATATATATACATCTTACGAATCAAAACATCAGTACGTAGACTAAAAAGTTGAACTTCATTGGCTCATTCTCTTATTTTACAGTAACTGATGCAAAAACCTTCGAGTACATACGATATTTGTACGCTTGACGTCATACAGTAACACAATAAGCGTGTATTTGAGTTAAGAATGCTGTAAAATGCTTTTTTGGTTCATGTTCTCCCGAATGCTAACACCTCTCATGGTTTTTCTTCATATGTTTTTAGTGTTTCTTAGAAAGTCCTTAGGGAAAACTATATACATTGCTGTAAAATAGTTATCTATCAAAATCTGACTCTTTCGGTCACGTATATTTAGACTTACCCTAACTCTGACCACTTTGAATTGGAATGTATTTATTTTCTACTGGTTGTTTAGCGATATACTGACAGTGAATAAATTGTACCCCTTAATCGTGCTCTAGTATTAACAGTATTTTTATCTCGTTGATTTACTATGAATTTCAGGGTAGTTTGTTTGTTAAAGTGTATATGTTACAGGATATATGTGAAAAAGTAGCATTGCGGATTAAAATATCTTTAATAATGCTAGGCAAACTATTAAAACTAAGCTTTGGAGCTCAGTAAGTAAGGGTAAGAGTTGAAATGGATTACAACTATATCTGTAGAGAGTGTTAATTAAGAAGACGTCCAATTTAAACCTCAGATTTTCTCTTCTTGGTGTTATCTCTCAATAACGTACAAAAAATCGATTTTTTTTTTAAATTTAATTTTACGTGTTTAATTCTTACATTCTCACTAAGTACGTTATTTTCTAAAGAAACCGAATTATTTATTCATTTCTGCGACTAAAGCAATCTAATAAATCTACTGGCACAGACAAAATTGTTAAACATATACAGTTCTTCTATAGATAGAACACAGTCATCGATATGAGCTCAATGTTTTCATTTTGTGTGGATATTTCTTAACCTGAAAAACCATTCATTAGTTATATGAAAGCATTTTTTAAACTGAATTAATAATCAAGAAACTTATCTAGGTAAATTCATTCGAAATATTCACTATCCTATCAAAAGTCATGGGACACGGGTAGTAATGGATAAAACATGTCTTTATTACAAGAAATTAATGGCTTGTTCACTATCCTATCAAAAGTCATGGGACACGGGTAGTAATGGATACAACATGTCTTTATTACAAGAAATTAATGGCTTGTTCACTATCCTATCAAAAGTCATGGGACACGGGTAGTAATGGATAAAACATGTCTTTATTACAAGAAATTAATGGCTTGTTCACTATCCTATCAAAAGTCATGGGACACGGGTAGTAATGGATAAAACATGTCTTTATTACAAGAAATTAATGGCTTGTTCACTATCTTATCAAAAGTCATGGGACACTGGTAGTAATGGATAAAACATGTCTTTATTACAAGAAATTAATGGCTTGTTCACTATCTTATCAAAAGTCA
>NW_013670753.1:9859-11369 GCF_000517525.1 Limulus polyphemus | reverse complement strand
GTATTATAATAGACCTTACTCTTTCATGTGTATGTATTGTAGTAGACCCTACTCTTTCATGTGTGTGTATTTTAGTAGACCCTACTCTTTCATTCGAAAGTATTATGATTTGTGTTCCAAATAACTGCTTTAGGTGACTATCATTTGAATGTATTGTTGTTATTCCTGGAATATTGCTTGCGTTATATATTACCTTTAATGTCTTTTGAGCTCTGCAGAACTTGATCTAATTCGATAGACTTCTCTACACGTGACTGAATAAATTTAGTATTGATCTGGCGAAAACGCTAGAGAAATTAGGTATATATATATTTTAACTTATATACAAATATTAGTGCACTCTTAGGGACCATAATAGATATACTTGCACACCTCTAGTTGAGAACCTGTGGATTAGACCAGAGTAATTCTTTTTGTCATGTCCCCCGGTGGGACAGCAGTAGGTCTACGGACTTACAACGCTAACAAAATCCGGATTTCGATTCCTCGCGGTATATATAGCAGATAGCCCAATGTGGCTTTGCTCTAAAACAAACAAACAAACTCTTTATCGTAATGTTATATCTGAAATAAAACGTTATAATATATCATGAACCACGATAGTGGTTCATAATGGGAATCGCAAAGAATTGCACAAAACCCTAATAGAACGTTCGGGCAAAAAGCACCTTAAACAGTAAAGATTCAATTCAAACGACACTTTATTAACTTTACTATTGATTGTTAAGGCTGTACACATATAAAAATGCACAAAAAGTTCGCATGCTAGACTTATAAGGAAAATAAAATCTGCTCAAAACGGCCCATTTTTAATTCTTCTTATCATTACTATTCTCTTGCCAATCTACAACAAAAACGGCTTAGTATATTACAACCAAACCTTTTATAGAATACTAAATAAGGTACTACGAACGTCGTAGGATATTGAAAAGTCGACCAGTTATAATTCTAGTGTAAACGATTTCATCATTACCCTTGAAGTTAGCTTTGTTACAAGTATCTAGAATTCCTTTAAAATATGCTTAAGTACAGGGGGAAATGGGAATTACCAGCCTATAATAGATGAACATTAGATAAATGTGACATGTACATACTAAATGCTTTGTACACTATACAATCGGTGTCTTTAGGAAGCCAACTTCTATATTATGTATGAAGTGAAGGAGTAAAAAAATATCAACACACATAATGTTAAATTTTATTACACACATTCGTAGAATAATTGCTTTAAAAGACACGAAGGAGAAGGTTGATTTAAAGCAATTTTAGAAGTATATGTTTTATTTGAAATGATTGCTTTCCTACTGGTAAAATTTTATACCCGCTTAGTGGGGATTGTGTCTTAGGCTAGACACAATGTAATTCTAGGTAATATCATGACCCCAAAATAGGGGTTCGTAGTTTGAATAAATAATGTCTACAGTATCTCCAGCCTTGTTTCCTTACTTTTTACGATTCCTAGTTGAAGGTTTTTAAATTCCCAATTTTTACTCATCTATATATATATAGA
>NW_013670753.1:7022-9016 GCF_000517525.1 Limulus polyphemus | reverse complement strand
AGACATTTTCCCCAAATGACATCCAACTATCCTTCCCTTCTGAAACTGTTATCTCTTTCCGTGTACTCATCATTCGGTATACTAGTTCTAAATGACTTCAGAGCGAACCGCTGATCACCTTTTAGGTCAAACTGTTTTTGTTGTTGACTGTTTGTTGTGAATCACAAATCTACACAATGGGCTATCTGTTCTGTGATCGTCGCAAGTATCGAAGCTCAGATTTACAGCTTAGCTACTGGAGAGCCTAAGGAAAGGTGAAAAATGGTTATTTTCTATCTCAACTGTGAAATTTCAAATGCTTAGTGAGCCTCAACTCACCATAATTAATCACAAAAAGCTTGCAGCAAGGCAAAAAATAATTAAATGAATACAAAAACAAAATACTCAGGTTATAATGTTTAAGATTTCTTGCCAACTAAAAGACTTATTTGACCAAAAAGACAATCTTCCAGAAACCTGTTATTTGTATGTAATCTACAAATAAAAGATCACTGAGTGTAATGCTACCTACATTGGCAAGACAAAGCGCCATCTTGTCATAGGAATCACAATAAAAACTGTTTCGAAACTCTGTCATTCACATAGAAAGAGAGAGAGAGAGAGAGAAAGAAAAACTGTGATTACCAAACCAGAAAAGAAAACTTATCGCAGAAAAATTAAATATTGAATTTTTGGTAAAAAGAGACCTTATCAATTACTAAATATCGTTCTCAGTTACAGCTGTTTTAAACAAATAATGCTACATTAAAATATTTACCTTCTGTTTTATGTTACTGCATTATTTGCTACACACATGCTAATATACTAATACTTTGTTGTAATGTCTTCATTTTTGTAGTATACTACTGAAGATTAATCTGGATATGTTCAGCTAAAGAATTATTAAACTTAGAAATATCTTTGTAATTTACGCTCTAAAATTCATCTCGAAATATATTTTTGTAAAAAAAGGCCTAAACAAATATGTCATGAACAAACAACAGTGTTTACAATGATAACAGGAATTCCTTCTCTTCGCTTCACATATTTAATGGTGCGAGCCTTCCTTGTTTCGAAACGTCAAGTTTGAAGCTTGATCTCAGTGAATCGCCATTAGCTTTATATCAAAAATCGATGTTCATACAGAAAATCTTGCTTCTGTTGAAGTATACCTGTGAATCAATAAAAAGAAACCATGTTTTATTTGAAGAATAAAACAAGAACAGGGTACATTACACATTAATCTTGTTTAAAACATTCAGGCACATAATTTAGAACAATCTATAGAAATCAAAAGAAAAAAAATGGTTATTTGAAAGGAAATATTGAGAGTTCTTTCTATAACTCACCTTTTTGGAATGGATTAATGACATAAAGATATAAAAAAGATATTCTTAATAAGATATTTTAACACCGTATGTTAAAAGGCAAGAAGTGAGGCTATATATATTCATGTGATTGAAATGTATCACAATATATTTGATAATGTCAATGAGAATATGAGATTTTGAAACTAATATTCAAAATTCTGGTTAATTGCATATCTTATTCTCATTAAAATCTCAGAAACAATTAATGGTTGAACCTGGATAGAAGTTGCATTAACAAGTATATGAGTACAAAACCCGTGAAATATATATGTAGGTTTCATCTGAGCTCAAATGTCAAGATCGTATCAATCATTTATATGCTGGAAAAAGTTCTCTTGGTTAAAAATAAATATATCATGAAGTATAATAGGTTTTACACTATAAATGTAACCATATATATTTATACATATGTTCTTTCATAACTTATTACCCATTAAATATTATCAAAGAACTTGCATACTGCTATGTTTAAACAATCCGCTTAACATTAAAGAACTTGCATACTGCTATCTTCAAACAATCCGATTAACAGTAAAGAACTTGCATACTGCTATTTTCAAACAATCCGATTAACAGTAAAGAACTTGCATACTGCTATTTTCAAACAATCCGATTAACAGTAAAGAACTTGCATACTGCTATTTT
>NW_013670753.1:0-6097 GCF_000517525.1 Limulus polyphemus | reverse complement strand
AAACAATCAGATTAGTGTGAAAGAGGACATATTTTGCTGTGTTTAAACAATCAGATTAGTGTGAAAGAGGACATATTTTGCTGTGTCTAAACAATCAGATTAGTGTGAAAGAGGACATATTTTGCTGTGTCTAAACAATCAGATTAGTGTGAAAGAGGACATATTTTGCTGTGTTTAAACAATCAGATCAGAAAGAGGACATGTTTTGCTGTGTTTAAACAATCAGATTAGTGTGAAAGAGGACATATTCTGCTGTGTCTAAACATCAGATTCGTAATTATTTAAAAGTAACAGACACTAGGGAGCATCGTTGTTAATAAAAGCAGATTTATGTCTTTTATTTCTGATTTCATATCAAATCTACCACTTACATTGCCTCTGTGGTTTTACTTTAACCACAAGCAAACTAAACATTTAATTAAAACTAAAATAACTGAAAATTAAATATTAATTAGTGTTTCCTATTTACCGTTAGTGTTTAATAATATATGTGAAACATTGTTGAAGTCAGAAGTATAACATTACAGGGCAAAAAGTCTAATTATGTAAGACGTAAGGTCTGTTGATTTTAACACGAAATACACAATACACTAGGACTAAAACTTAAGATTTTATTGCACTAAATCGTCATTTGGATACTTTTGTTGAAAATAAAAGAAATAGTTATATTTGTTTAATATAAATGCTGTTGAGAACGAAAATGTCATTTCTAAGTTCGGTGTTTGATCGTGTATCTGTCCACCAGGGGAATTATTAAGAAATAGTAATGCTGGGAACAACAGTTTGAGAATTGCAAAATAAAATGATCAATAGATATATACCTAAGAAATATTTGACATTCAAATGAGCATAACAATGGCTGCACGGGGATTTTTCGTCACTCTTTACCCGCAAACTCGTTCAAGTTGGGTTGTGATGGTGGGTAAAACAAAATACGCAGCCTAACTAACTAACGAATGAATATTTACTGTCAAATTCTTATCTATGCTATAAGTGTAGCTACCTGTTTAGCCGCCAATTTTGATTTCATTCTTTTAAGTCGCACACTGAATCCTTTTTTTGGCCGCACCTTTTTTTCACACCTAAGTTGTTTTTGGATAGACATCATGACTTTTTGTTAATACACGCCAACAAAAAACAGCAAGTATGAAAGTGACACTCGATAGTAACCAACATTAGGTTTAGGATCGCAGCCGTATTATTCGGAACAGAACTATACTTTACAGAACCAACCAGATTCTTTAAAACATACGGTAGTAGTTTTCCTTATCTAAAACAGTGTTAATAGTTTCCTTTATAGTAACGCCATGAAATTTAGATTAATAGTTTCTTGTCATCACCCTTATGTAATCGGTACAGTTGTATCAAGCACCATTATTTATGCTAATTGCATAAGCTAATACCACGTGACGCTAAACGATCTTTAATTAGGAGAATTTCATAAAATTTAGTAAATTTGTGCTGAAAAGATGGCAATGAATAATTAATAGTAACCGTCCACCCCTATGATTGTTTTGAAAAACTTGAGCTAATCTAATTTGTTTGGCCTAACCAATACTTATGTATCTGTACGTCCTTTCACCTTATAGTTTTGCTACTCTAAATCGAGCGTCTTTAATCCGAATGACAAAAAGCTAAAAATGGTCCACTTTCACTCTTAGGTGAATCTGTAGTAAAAATGTTAGACCGATAGCTCACGTGACTTTTTGCGTAGGCGTGCGCAAAAATTTTCTTTAAATTTGAGCGATTTTTGTTGAAGAACTTTGTAGTGTACCAGTGTAACAAATTTGAAAAAAAATCCATGAAATTTAAGTATGTTTTTCTATAAAATAAAATTTCCGTGCTTCTGGTGCGAAGAAGAAGAAGAAGAAAAAAAAAGGAAGAAACTCAATCAAAATAGGAGATGTTATATCTCGTATTGTTCTTAATGGATTGCCTTGAGATTTGGTACGTGAAGTAAAAGTCCAGTAGAGTACATCCACTGAAAATATGTGCTAGTTTGGATTACCACAGTCCGAGATACAGAAGGTGAAAATTCGCCAAACTGTCTCCGTTAATAACACAAGTTTGCTCTATGAATACTAAACATATTTTAACTGCCGGATTTGCAGTGTATGGTATTTATGGTTACAACGTTTCACCAGTTTAACCTGTCATCATTAAGTTGTTTTTGTACCTGATGAAACGTTGTAACCGTAAATATTATACTCTCCGTATCTGACATTAAACAAGTTTTCAGTTTTACACAACAGAGTACTTCCTTTAAATATTCATATAACTTAACTACGTACCATAACAGTAAGAAGGAGACTCCGTACTTTGCCCAAAAGATTCCGCATCAGTCGGGATGAAAGTGGGGTCGTCAGGGAGTAAAAACCAAAGGATGCTGGTCAGTAAAAGATCCTTAGAGGATTGTTCGTTTGTAGTTAAGCACAAAGCAACACAATGAGCTATCTATCTATGCTGTGCTCGCTAGGGGTTATCGAAAATCAGTTTTTAGAGTTACAAGTCTTCCGACTCACCATTGTGCCATTTTGGGGCTCCTTATGGAAAGATGATCATATAATTTCAGATATCATATATAGACGTCACGTGGTATTAGCTTAAGCAATTAGAATAGGTAATGATGCTTGATACGGCTTTACCGATTGCATGGGGGTGATGACAAGATCATTTTGATTTCATTCTGTTAAGTTTCACACTGAATCCTTTTTTTTTTGGCTGCACTTTTTATTGATTAGATTTGCTTTTACCTGACTTAGGAAACTGCTAACGCATAACAAACAGTTTTGGAACATTACCAACCCGAATGTATATTCCCTATATAATATCAACATATTTTCAGTTAGTTTTGAGCATTAAGAAGGTACATATTGTCATCTTAGAACACTAGTATGGAACACTTCACTATTTCTTTTGGAACGCCGGCAAAGTACACATGTATTAAGACGCTATCACCAAGTGCTCAGTTGTCTTGGTGAGACAATGAATAGGCAAGTATTTAAAGTCACTGTAGATTAATAAAACACATACTTAATCTTCACGTTAACAAATCTGACAGAAAATATTTGTGTATAGCTATGTGAGTTTTAAATATATATATATGATGTAACTTTGAAATTGTATAAATCAAGATACGTTTACTGTCAAAGTTTCTTTGTCTTAGGGTATTTGTTTATAAGTTCTATTACAGGGAAATTGTAATAAACAATTACCATGTGGGAAATTCTCTTGATTGAACTGTCTGCTTGATTTGCTGATAATATCAACCTAAAACACGCATATGAATAATTCCTGTAGACAATTATTATTCTGAGACACGACTATTTTACTCTTTCAAAGTTCACGATTTGATGTAATTCGTTTTGAAGAGCGTTTTAAACAAAAAACATAAAAGTGTGAGATAAGCAGATGAATGAAAGAATTAAATAAAATTGTAAGATGAAATTAAATTGGATTGCGGTGAAGAAAATGGGAGGATGATAAAAATGTCTGTTAAATCGAACTTCATTTCAATTGAATTAGAGTAGCACATCAGCGAACGAATAGAGGGCGTGGAACTAACCAGCACTTCACTAGATGTGTCAAGGGAATGAAGCTCTGAGTACTCCATTTGTTACAAAACCTTTTTTGTTCCATTAATAAGACTTCCACCATTATTCGTGAGCGGTGAAAAGCAGAGACTGTGTCTAAAATGTGTAAACTTTGTTTGCAACTGACTTGGATGCAAACAAACATTCAGTTTTTCTTCGTGTGAAACATTAAACCAAATGAAGAATAATGAAATAAAAACAGTGGTTTAAACAGATTACAAGCCAACTAATTTTGTTTGATGATATATAGTTTGCGACTTTATGAATGCACAATTTTACTTCTAAAAATGGTCTTCATTAAAGCCACATATAAATATTTAAGGTGCACATAAGTTAACTAGAAAAGGATCTGACACACATGTGATTAATCAAATAAAAAATTCATATTTAAAATGATATGGTACATGAATTACTCTCCGAATTTTAAACCTGATGCTCTCATAATTTTGTATTTTTATTATTTGGTCAGAATAAGCATTTTAATTATGACAAACTTGAGAATACATAACTCGTACATCTAATTCTTGTGTAGCATATTTATTTACATGATATAAACAACTGTTTAATTTCTAGCTTGCTTAATCTTCTTCAGTTTATCTAATAAAAATTTTAATTTGGATAAATCGGATGTACCTGATGATGCCAGGATAACCTGGTGAAACGTTGTACTTTCATTAAATTTTACTCTGTTTATTCGATTTATCAAGTTTACTTTTAATCACGACAGAGTATAAATCGGATAAACAGAGTAAAATTTAATGAAAGTACAACGTTTCACCAGGTTAACCTGGCATCATCAGGTACATCCGATTTATCAAAATTAAAATAATTAATACGGTGAAATGAAGTCAAGTTTACTTTTAATCACGACAGAGTACTTCATTTCACCGTATTAATTATTTTAATGTTTTGAGAGTAATATATTGCAAAAGAAATTACAGCATGTAAAAAACGTACATTTGATATGATGAAACTATTTAAATCAATCTGCATACCCACAGATAGTACAATAGTATTTCTGGGTTTTAAAACTAAAATGGTTTATTAAAAAACAACCTTATTTTCTAGATAAAACCTTCTGTAAAGATTCTGTAGATGCTAAAGTGGAACTACCGACTGTGTGTATTAAATTAAGGTAATGTAAAAATACACATCACACGGCAATGATATCATTTTTATCAAGACATACCTCATGCATCGTGTAGTTTATAGATCACGATGGACTGATGCCAGTTAATAGTTTAAGGGTTAAAAAATCTAATCGGGATAATATTTACGTATAATTAAATTGCTTGATTTTTATCTTCTAAGGAATTTGATTTCAAGAAAGAAAAAAATCATTCATTTTAATATTTACGTTAATAATTTGTACGTTATCCTTTTTCTTATGTATTTTTATTTGATTACCAATACACATTTTTGGAGTGTGATAAGTACAGAGTACGTTTTCTTAAACTAAGACCTCATATACTCACACTGACTAAGAGTTTTATGGATAATTCTTTTACTTAAAAATAGCAAACAGGAGAATCAAATTTGTGGCCACCAAAAAAATTCGAATACGGTTTTCACTAATTGAGATGAATATCATGAAAAAGAAGATGTTTTGAAATGATTTCTGATAAATGTACTTTCTAGTAAAAACAAAGATTGGAGACCTTTTTCTTTAGATATTGAAATATAACTGCATTCCTTGCGGTTGGAGCCGTTTTACCCATCAGTTGGGATAAAACGGACTCCCAAGATAAGGTAAAATATCTCGCATCTGATTTATAGCAATTGCAATTTCAAATAAATGCTGCAATTAGCAACTGCAATCAACTCACTTAGCTCATTTCTTAAGTGCTCCCAGTAGGAATATAAAAGGACATTCACCAAGCGCGAGCTTCGCATTATCCAGAACAGTGACACCAAAGAACGTGGTACTAGCATAGGCTAAGATGGTTGGGTGGAGGTGGCAAGTCTGTCTTATCATAAATCAGTCATCTTATAGAAATTGCACGTTATAAAGAATGGTTGTGAATTTGTTTCATGTTTTTGTTGCGGCATATTCGGCAGTCTATAATTACTCATTGTTTGAAATCAAGAAAATCAAATTATCTGAAATATTTCCTTTGAAGCCATAAAACATTCAGTGAAGGAATACCTAAGATCAAAGCCAAAAATAAAATAAATATGTCCCGCTTTTATCAATCAATTCGCTCCCGTCTGCTGATCTGTTTGTGCTTGGGGTCACGTGAAAAACTGTTACATATAATCCACTTTACGTTGCACTCGTCATAACTACTGATATACAGAGGTGACCTGAAAAGACCGTCTTACTTTACTTTCCCGTCCCCCGGTGGGACAGCGATAAGTCTACGGATTTACAACGCTAAAATCAGGGGTTCGATTCCTCTTGTTGGACACAGCAGATAGCCCGATGTGACAATCAACCTATTTTCACTTACTAGTCAAAGAAACATAAAGACACTTGCCAATCTACATTGGTTATTAACCAATGA
>NW_013670752.1:37563-68466 GCF_000517525.1 Limulus polyphemus | reverse complement strand
GCAAACTGTCAATGCAGAGATCTACAGTCAGCAACTGAAACGTTTAAATCAAGTCCTTCATCAGCAACGCCCTTCACTCATCAATCGGAAAGGTGTTCTTCTCCACGACAATGCACGTCCACATGTGGTACGTTTGACGCAACACAAGATTATGGAGTTGGGTTGGGAAGTTCTCCCCCACCCACCATATTCTCCAGGTATGGCACCATCAGATTACCATCTTTTTTCGTTCACTGCAACATCATCTTAATGAGAAAATGTGTACAAATGTGGAAGGTGTTAAAAAGGACATCGACATGTTTTTGCTTCAAAGCCACGTGATTTCTTTAATCAGGGCATTAACAACCTGAGTGTACGATTGAAAAGCATCATCGATAAGAATGTTTTGTTTTGATATAGATTTGTTCGGGTTTTTTCATCTAAAACAGCGACATTAATTTCTTGATGACCTAATATATCTGGTAGCATGTCTTACCTTGTAAAGGAGTCATTGTTAAGATCATTGACTCGCCACAAACAGGCATAACAAAATGGATAACACTATTTTAATGAGAGTATTTAGACACTGTTCAGACACTGTAGGTCCAAGATAAACAACACACCAGCTTAGACAGGAAATACAATTTACTTCATTCCTGGTATTATTGAATACTTTTAGAGGGTAGTTGTTAGTGATTTGTTTCCCCCTTTTCCTCCTGTCATAGTTATTAGACTATTATATGTAGTTATCTATAAATACTCAACTCTGCTCATGACTCTCACAACAGACCCATGTTTGTTTTCCGTAGGAGCTAATCAGTCCACCCTTTTCTCAAATCCAATCATATATTTCCAGAGCAATCAAACATCCTTCTTCTATTTTCAATTCATATCCTTTCGCTATGTTTCTTTAACCAATCAAGAACATGACATTTTATTATTCTTGTTTTGATTTAGTTATCAAGTGACCAAACCTAAGACTTTGCCCAACAGGTAACTAGATAATTCTTACAGTACTCGACTGTTGAACAAAACACAAATATTCCTGTTTGGTATCTTTTACAAATGCATTTAAGGTCACATTTACCACATATAACAAAGTTTACCTCATGATATATATATATATATATGTAACAAATGTTAATTCATAACATCCATTAACTATTTTTCCTGACCACATTATATTAAAATGGAATTAGAACTGGTTCCGAATTATCTTCCAATGATTACATGTTTGTTATCTGCCGGTGAAATGCAACTCATCTGTAGAAAGAATATTGCTTCACTGTAGGTAACCTGTTTTGAGCCTTGGCGCGAGAGTATTAGATGTTTTGAGCATCTGGCATACA
Organism: Limulus polyphemus; assembly: GCF_000517525.1. Classification (NCBI taxonomy): domain Eukaryota; kingdom Metazoa; phylum Arthropoda; class Merostomata; order Xiphosura; family Limulidae; genus Limulus; species Limulus polyphemus. The sequence goes on along the minus strand of NW_013670752.1, from coordinate 67,138 downwards.
GTGAATTGTGAACTGTTTCTTAGCGTTTGCACAATGATGTGGCGTTTGGTTGCTGCTACGAGCACCTGATTCAGTATGCAGCAGGCTCCTTTGTGATTGCAGTAAGGTACAATAAATTATACCTTTTGTTAGAACTGTATACTTTTGTATACTTTGTTCGGGATTTTGAGCAGGTTTACCATTGGCTAATAAATGGTTACACACTGTGCTAAAACACAATGAGACATTTTTAGCCTATCGTTAACAACGTGTGTGATTAAGTGGCTTTCATTCATCCAATGGCTTTTACACAGGATTGAATTTTATAAATGTAGTCATTAAGGTCTAGCTATGGTTCACGATGATTTTGGGGTAATTTAAACTCTGTGGTTTACTTGAAAGCACCAAATGAGACAAGATTATATGAAACCACCACATCCTTTACATTTTTACATTTTAGATTTATATAAGAATGAACTAGGGTTTTGGTTGGAGGAGGGGGATATAACAGTAGTTTTACCTTGTCATAATTATAATCAGTTCTTAATTCCTGCTGGATCTGAAGTACAGAATATATATAAAAAAAAAGATGGAAACACTAGAGTTAATTTTAAGACTACCTCAGCTGCATTGGAAATTGATATTTGACTGACATTACTCCCTTCTAATCCCATCCCAATAAGTTGATTATTATTTCGAGCGTAGCTAGTGGTTAGCCTGACTATGATCTGAAAGTCCAACATTCGCGTTTCGTTACAGCAAAATAATAATAAAACGTGCTTCGTACCTTGGAGCCGTGCGTGGCGGTAAAATTCCATTACCATGTCAGTACTAGAGTAGCCTAAGAGTTGGCGGTAGGTGCTGTTGATTAGCTGCCTTTTCCCCTTAGTCTGTAAGCTCAAAATTAGGGACGGGTAACGTAGATAGCTTTTAAGTAGACTTGCGCGAAATAACAACATACCCCCCTCCCCCAATCACACACACATATATACCGTCAATAAATATTTATGTTTTCTATTATATGACTTTTTCTAGGCCCCCCAGTGGCACAGCGGTATGTCTATGGACTTACAACGCTAGAAACCGGGTTTCGATACCCATGGAGGGCAGAGCACAGACAGTCCATTGTGTAGCTGAGTGTGTGACAACAATCAACAAACCAATCCTTCAGTTGTTTTGTGTAGTATATAACACCACAAATATAGATAAAAATTGCGCAAGTTTAAATCAGAATATCATCGCCCCAATCGAAATATAGAGATTAATCGATAGAAAATAAATTTCATAAAACTACGGCTTAACAATATTTTAAAACATTCCAGTCACAAAAATCAAACTGGTGTATTTAGGTGTTTTACACTTACAAAAAAGAAACCTATCATTCTATATCATTTCTTTTTTCTTTTCTTTTTTTGGGAGTGTAAAACACGTAAATACACCAGTTTGATTTTCGATACCTCACTAGTATAAAGGCTTGGTTTGTTCTGATATTTCATTGGTGGTAGTGTCCAGGGTCACTGATGAAGAGTGGAATTCTCCGAAACTAGTCTGGCTCACAGACACACACCCCAATGAAACAATAGACCATTCCAAGCTTTTACTTGTTGTTAAACAAATGTTTAAACAACTCTAATTATTCAATTCCAGTAACATTTACACAAAATAACTACTTAGAATATTAACGTGTATAATACAATTCTAACAGTTGTAAACAGAGGCATGTTCTACTTTGGCGTAGATTTACTAATGCTAGTTCTTCAAGTACAAACAATGTAAAATACTTACTGCGCTTTGCACCAATGAAAAGTACTGGGTAAGTAAGGTACGTACGTCGTTGAAATTCGTTACTACAACAAAAGGTTTGGTTGATACACGAGAGATACACTATGTATGTTGAAGTCAACACGTATGATACACTGGTTTTGTTAACGCCCTTGACTATCTCGGCCCTTGTCTTACTGGGAACAAAGTCCTATTTTTCCTAGAATAAACAATGACGAGTCACCTGACTAAAACTGCAGTGAACAACTAGTTGCTGGATTTAACCATCATTATCGCGGATAAATTTATTGCTGTTCAACATATTCAAATAAATTTTGTGGGAAAAAATGTTGGTAAAACAATTATAAATTACGTTAAACAAGACAGATGTTTTTTGTCATTTAAGAGATCTGAAGATGAAATGATATATGTACAAATATTACTTTGGAAGAGATAATTATAATGGAAAAGTTTACAGGCAGAAAATAAAACTATGCTTAATGCAAATCTACCATTTTGCCTTTAAATAATGTCTAATATCGTATCTACCTCTTTCTTGAGTTAATGTTGTTTTAACTTTCCTCCTTCGGTAGCATTATCGTAGTACACAAGTTCCAGTATATTTTTCTTGCCTGCTTACAAGAGGTCAAATAGTTCATCAACGGGAACTCAGTGACGTAATATTTCAAGTACATGCACAAACGTCTGTCGTCGCTTTATCTGTAATTTCAAAATACTTGCTATGTAAGTTGCTCACGAAATTCTCCGTGTAGAACAAACTTCGTCGTTCTTCTGTAATCACACTAGTATTGACTTCGAGTTGTTTTTTCTTTTGAAATAAAGAACCTACAAGAAAAAGTTATAACAATAATTTCATCTGGATTTCTGTAAAACAACTAAAGGAAACAACTATAGAGTCACGTAATTTCTTTCAGTTCACTTTTATCTTATATCAGGCATGTTGTATAGGTTTCATCTGGTACTGAATCCTTGACATATCTTTATTAAGCTTTATCTGAGCCAAGCACCATACAAAGACGTTGGCCAGTTAATAAACTGCCTTTTCAAGTATACGATATAGAGGTGAGCAAATTAATTAATTGTAAAGCAAAAATATGATGAGTCCTCAACCAAGAGTGCTATATAAGGGTTAGTCAATTAATTAAATGTATAGCAAAGATGTAAGGATTTGTTCAAACAAGTATGCTATTGTTGCGCAGCGAAGTCACATGACTAGTGTCACGCCACGTTTCTAGAACTATCCTGTACCTTGGCGGATGCTCTAGCATTTACTAGATATAGGGTAGTCTGGTATATAAAAGAGGGCGACAACGTGACGGGACAATAATATGTGTGTGTAGACAGTGAGTAATTGATCTGCAGTCAGAGAGTATTATTGAGCACGTTCGTTGTTATAGCGTTTGTTTTAGCGCGATTGTTGAAGTTGAGTATATCGGTAAAGTTATATTCGGAAAGAATAAACCAGTTTTATTATGAAAGGACTTGTGTCGCTAAAGTTTCGTCGGAACGGAAGTTACGGAAAGTTAATTAACAAACGGAGACGTAACACTATATAGGGATTATTCAATTAAATAACTGTAAAGCCAACATGTAACAAGTTGTTTAAAAACATGATATATTTGGGTTAGCTAATCAATTAACTGTAAAGTTAATGTGTAATGAGCTGTCTAAAAAAACAAGGTATATAGGTGTTAACTAATCAATTAACTGTAAAGTAAATGTTTAGTGAATTGTTTAAAAAAAAGATATATAGGTGTTAACTAATTAATTAACTGTAAAGTAAATGTGTGATGAGTTGCTTAAAAACCAATATATATAGGTGTTAGCTAATCAATTAACTGTAACGTAAATGTGTAATGAGTGGAAAAGGAAATAAGAAAAAATAAGTTTATTCCGTCAAAGCGAAATTCTAAAGTAATTGAATCAGCTTGAGTGCATTTTGACAAAAGGAACATAGGATCTTCGGAAGAAAGAAGTCCACGATTTTAAGCGAATCACACCAGACTAATATTGCGATAATATTAGAGAAAATAGTTCGGCTTGCCAACTGAGATTCTAAGTTATTGAACAGGCCTAAGTGGACTTTTGACAAGAAGAGAAGAACTATACATTTACTGATATAACGTTTACGCTATGCTTATATTCTCTATAGTGTGAATACTTATTGTACATACGTTTAACTTGTTCCGAATATATATATTATTTGAAAACAAGTGAAGTGTGTGTTGTTTATTCATCGTTGAATTTGTTGCTAACAAGTCACAGACACATACTGTAGAGGAATCTTAAGCCCAACAACAGCATAGTATATATTTATACTATTGTTGCGTCAGCGAGGTCACGTGACTAGTGTCACGCCACGTTTCTAGAACTATCCTGTTCCTTCGGGATTGCTCTAGCATTTGCTAGATTGGGGGTGGGTTGGTATATATAAGACGCTCACAACGTGACGGGACAACAATGTGTGTAGGTAGTGAGTAATTGATCTGCAGTCAGAGAGTATTGTTGAAGTTCGTTATAGCGTTTGTTTTAGCGCGAATGTTGAAATCAAGTGTATCGTAAAGTTATATTCAGAAAGAATAAACCAGTTTTATTAAGTAAGGACTTGTGTCGTTAAAGTTTCGTCGGAACGAAGTTACGGAAAGTTAATTAACAAACGGAGACGTAACACTATTAAGAAACATAAGTAAAAGCCATTTATTTCGACAATTGGCAAATACAAAAACAACAACCAGAACCCATATACATATATATATTTTTTAAATCTGACATAGCTAATTAAGTAACTGTAAAGTAAATGTGTAATGAGTTGTTAAAAACAACAACAAGATATATAGGTGTTAGCTAATTACTTAACTATAAAGTAAAAGTGTAACGAGTTGTTCAAAAGAATTATGATATCTAGAGGTTAGATAATTTATTAACTGCAAAGCAAAGAAATAATGATTCATTCAACAAAGTGTGCAATCTAATGGTTAACCAATTGATTAACTGTAAGCATGTACTGATCATAATACATTAGTATGAGGCTTATTATACTTTTATACACTACATTATTTATCTAGTTCCTCAGGTGTTTGCAAGAATTAGAAGAGTGTATAATAATAGTGTTTCAATATTATTATATTTGACACATCCTTTGTCGACGACGCGTTTTACTCAATCCAGAGTTCTTCAGGCCGGCTGGGTCATAACAGACACAGTAGCGATCGGAATACTCTATGAATATACTAGCTGGAGTACCCCGTCCCCAAGACGGAAATTATGTAAATTCACGAATAATGAAAGATTATCTTTGGACATGACAAGTTGCTTCCCTTATATATAATTGTTAAAAGCATAAAAACGCCCATAAAAACTGCAAAACACAAAATACAAAACTGAAAATTTGTATGTATCTCCCCATGGACACAATGAACCTCTAAAACAAATTTGGTAAAGATCCATCCACAGGAGCCTAGGTAGTGGTAAAAACGCTCATAAAAACAGAAAACCCAAAACTGAAAATTTGTATGTATTGCCCCATGGTCCCAATGACGAAGATCCATCAACGGGGGTGAAATAGTGGTAAAAACAGCAAAACTGAAAATTTGTATGTACCCTCGCATGGACCTAATGAACTTCCATACCAATTTGGGTGAAGATCCATCCATACCCTGCGAAGTAGTTACATGGACATACAACAGACAGTACTATTATATTTGCCCCCCCCCCCCAAGTAGCACAGCGGTATGTCTGCGGACTTACAACGCTAGAAACCGGGTTTCGATACCCGTGGTGGACAGAGCACAGATAGCCCATTGTGTAGCTTTGTGCATAATTACAAACAAACAAACAATTATATTTATATAGATATAGGCCATTTGTTACAACAACTATTGTGATGTGAATGCCTTTTACAACAAGTGGGATTAGCCAATTTATTAACTGTAATGCAAAAATGTAATGAGTTCTTTAATCAAAAGTGATATATAGGAGTAGTCAATTAATTAACAATACAAAGCAAACATGTAATGAACTGTTCAATGAAGCAAGATATAGATGTGTTAGCTAATTAATTAATTGTAAAACAAACTTAAAACGAGTTATTCAAGCAAGCACACTATATAGAGGATAGCCATTTAATAAATTGTAAGACAAACAGATGATGAGTTGTTGAACGAAGTATGCTATTCAAGGCTTCGCTATTTAATTAATAGTAAAAAAAAACGTAATCAGTTGTTCTATCAAGTATGCTACCCAAGGGTTTGCTAATTTATTAACTGTAAAACCTATATGTAATAGGTTGTTCAAACAAGCATAATATGTGTGGGTGAGCTAATTAATTACCTGTATAGCAAACATATAATGATGTTCTAAGCAATCATGATATATAGGGGTTTACCAATTAGTTACCTGTATAGCAAATATTTAAGGAGTGTTCAGTCAATAACGTATGTATATGGTTTAATCAATTAATTAACTATAAAGCAGAGAAGCAATGATTTGTTCAACGAAATACGCTGTTTATAGCCAAATAATTAATTCTAAATCAAACATCTAATGATTTGTTCAATGAAGTATGGTGTATAGGATGAGTCAACTACTTAATTATAAAGCAAACATTTAATAAAATGTTCAACCAAGAACGATATATAGAAGCTAGCTAATTAATTAACTGTAAATAAAACATGCAATGAATTGTTCAATGAAGTACACTATACAGGAATTAGCTAATTAATTAACTGTAAAAGAAACATGTAATGAGTTGTTCAACACAGTATTTCATAAAGGGGTTACCAGTTAAATATGTGTAAAACGAATGTATTATGAGTTGTTTAAAGAAGCACGCAATATGTAGGTTAGCCAATTAATTAAATATAAAGAAAACATGGGTTGTTCAATCAAGTATGCTGTTTTTGGTTTAGCCATTCAATGAACTGTAAAGCAAACATAATGAATTGTTCATGTTGAATATGGAGAGGTTAGCCAATCAGGTAACTATAAAGTAAACATGTAGTGAGTGGTTTTATTAAGTATGGTATTTACGATTAGCCAAGTAATTATATGTAAAAACAACATGTAATGAGTTGTTCAACAAAGTACGTCATATTGGGGTTAACCAGTTAATTAGCTTTAAAAGAAACGAGTAATGTGTTGTTCAATAAAGCCTGCGAAATAGGCGATGTCAACTAATTAACTGTAAAATAAATATGGAAACAGTTGTTTAAGGAAACATGCAATATAGATGTCAGCTAATTACATTGATATAAAGAAAACATGTAATGAGTTGATCAACCAAAGATGCTATATAGGGTTAGCAAATTAATTATCGGTAGAGCAAATATGCTATTATTAGTTCAATCAAGTATGATGTATAGGATTAGTGGATTAGTTATCTGTAAAGTAAACGTGTAATGAGTTGATCAACCAAGAATACCATAAAGGCTTAGCCAATTAATTAACTGTAAAGTAAACATGTAATCAGTCGTTCAACAAATCAGAGTATATAATGGTAAGCCAAGTTAATTAATAAATAAAATAATTAGTTGTTTGAACAGGTATGCTATGTATGGGTTAGCCAAATCATCAACTGTAAAAATACATGTAATACATTGCTCAACCAAGCATGGTTGTTTTTTTTTAGTTAAATATTTAACTAACTGTATAGCAAATTTACTTAGTTGTTTAACCAAGCATGTTATGTAGAAATGAGGCAATTCATAAACTATAAAGCCAATAGATGTTCAAACCTAGCGCGCTATATAGGGATTAGCTAATTAATTAACTGTATATAAACATGCATTAAGTTGTTCAGTCGAGTTTGCTGTATAGGAGTCAGTCATTTTCTTAACTGTAAATAAAACGTCTAATCTGTTATTGAATAAAATATTCTATGTAAGATTAGTCAATTAATTAACTATAAATAAACATGCATTGAGTTGTTTCACCACTCAGAGTATGTAGTGGTTTGCCAATTAATCAACTGTAAAGCAAGCAAAGCGATCATGTATCATGTAATTATTCTTTTAACAAACATGCTATGTAGGTGTTAGGTATTTCATTAACTCTAAAACCTAAATGTAAAGAGTTATTCAACCAAGTATAATATATGGGGTTTCGCCAATTTAAATATATGAGTCAGCCAATTAATTAACTGTAAAGGAAACAGGCGTGAATACACACAAATATCTTATTTAATATGCTTTGATAAAATGTAAAAAAACCAAAAAAAACGTTAACCTTATTAGTGAATATATAATTGGATGTTTTACCTCACTTAATTTATGTCCAATAGTAAGACGAGTTTTAATCTATGCATGGTGTATAAATTAATGTTGTTTTTTCGATATGGTGTAAAGGTCTGTGGATTTACAATACTAGAAACGATTATTATTAGGAGTCCATACATGTAATAATTTATGTTTAAAATAATGTTATAAATAAAATTCCTGGCGGAATGACAAGTCATTTGAGATTGTTGCACCCAGAATGGACAATAGATTGACTTTAGACTTGAAAATAGAAACAAGTTTTTAAAATGTTTACAAAACACTAATGTATTTATTGAACCTTATGTAAATTTAATAAAAAGGATAAAAAGTAAGTCTAAGCTCTAACTTTATGTAGAGTTCATCCTGACAAATCAATTAGAAGTGAAGTAAAATGATTAATAAAAGCAATCGATGTCGTGTAATTCATCACAAACAACATTACCAAATTCATGAAAAATATTCTGCTGTTGAATCTTTTAGCCGATAAATGGAAATAACACAAATGTTTTGAAAACTACTGTGTGGCTAATTTGGGAATACTGTTTTATGTATCTTAGGTACACCATAGAAATAAGGGCTTCTAACAATTACAATATATTTGTTAATACAACTTTTTATGAAGTTTATCCTGTCGTTTTAAAAGTTTAAAAAAAGCATTAAAATTGTTATTTATTTAATAGTCTTTGAGAAGGTAAATCACAAAGGTACAACTATTGTCCTTACGAATACTTCTGATTATAGGAGCAAATCTCTTGAATTTCTTGGGTATGAATGTGCTTATAAAATAGTTCTCATTTAAAATACAAAGAATAAAAACAGGGATCAAAATGTCGAATAAGTTTGTACGGTACTGAGATGTACACTTCGAATTTAACACAAAGTTAAAATAAGGTTGTAATTGTGCAAAATGTAATGTTTCTAATAAAACTTAAGAGGACCAGTCCCAGCTTAACACAGCGGTATTCAAAGTTAACATGGGAGTACAGTTATCAATGTGTAAAATGTTATGTTCCTAAAGTATCTGTATCAATCTAAGCGGGATTGTATAAGTCCAAGTTATTTTTGATGTGGTTGTTTACTTTCTTTCGTAGTGCTGTGCGTGAAACATAAGTTCGTTGGGGGTGGGGTGGGGGTAAAAAACTCGGATATGTAATCTGCAAAAAATTCGGTTCTTTCGCTCTCTGTAATAACTGTTTTATTTTTATACTGGATATTGTGAGTGGATTGAGGTTACGTGGAATTACATAGTGTTTTATATCTTTTTCCAAAAAGTTGAGGGGTTCAGAGTAGAATTGTCTATACGGATACAAAAGTTTTCCGAGTTGCCTTTTTGTTGTTGAATAATAACTTTTCTGGTTGTATTAGTTACCTTATTTATGCTTGTGTCTCGAGATAATATGAATAAACGACGAGGATACCATTTTTCATAGATGTATTTATGGACATCAGGAGTTCGTTTCCAGTGATTAAGTTTTTGATATCATCTTAGTAGGTATTGAGGTATTAATGGCTGAGTTAATTTCTAGTATATTTTTGGATGCGTATTTGTCGATATGGTGGTAAAGTCGGTGATGAAAGTGTATGGATAAAGAGGTATTTTATCTAAGTTCGATTTGAATGTGTACCAGTTAGCTTGAATGAAGTCGCTTAAAGGTAAGTCGAAATGTCGGCTGATATGTTTGTTTATGAAATATGTTAAATGATATGTGGTTGTGATCCCCACCTAAGTTTTTTAGTACTTTAAAGTGTGTTATTCTGGGCACAATACAGAGAGAGGCTAAGGCCAAGTCTAGAATGTCTTTCATTTCGTTAAAATGTTTGTGAGTGGGGTTGTTGTTATTTGTGGTGGTTAGGTCGTTGTTTCCTATAAAATTCTATAATACTGTGCCATTTATGTTTATTACACAGTGAAAGTCCTTATGTTTAAAGTTAACATCACTTATAATCAAGATGTATTGGTTATCGTCAATCATTTGTTTCATAAATTATACATCTGGAATGTATTCTAACTTCAACTTTCACTAGGGGATAATTGGGACATGGAGATTAGATGTCTTATTTTCTTACAGGAATGGCAATGTAGTTTTTAATTAGCATGCTGAGTTATTCTTGTCAGCGAATCTGGAAGTAGCTGTGGGTCGACTCACACATTATTTTCGCAGCCCATTGACCAGCTTATTTAAAAGGCACCAACACTGTTTTCTTGCGTCATAAACCCAAGGATTTATGGTCATATTTAAAACAGACTTTACACATATTTTGGTTGACTTTCACTACATTTTCATCGAGATTTTACTTAGATTTTCATCTGTATAAATTTTAAGAAGATTTTTATTAGAATAACAAATAAGATACCGTTTGAATTTAATGTGTTTTTGTAGTGTTTCTGTAAACTTTGCTCATACGGGAAAACACTTAAAGTTCTCGCTTTTGATTGATCTCAGAACTCTTTAAGTTATCTTGTAACTTTCATTTTCGCTTGTGTGGGCACAGTTTGCTGTCACCTGTAATTTATCTAAGTATTTGTTTAAGTTCACTAGTGAGTGAATAGTGTATAACTTGCCCCCACAGGATAATGGAGCACATGTTTTACTTTATAGTGTTACGTCTCCGTTTGTTAATTGATTTTTCCGTAACTTCGTTCTGACGAAACTTTAACGACACAAGTCTTCACTTAATAAAACTGGTTTATTCTTTCCGTATATAACTTTACGATACACTTAATTTCAATATTCGCGCTAAAACAAACACTATAACGAACGAACGTTAACTTCAACAATACCCTGTGACTGCAGTTCAATTACTCACTATCTACGCACACATTACTGTCCCGTCACGTTGTCACCCTTTTTTATATACCAGCCTACCCTATATCTAGTAAATACTAGAGCATTCGCCAAGGTACAGGATAGTTCTAGAAAATAGGTGGCGCCACACCAGTCACGTGACCTCGATGACGCAACAATAGTATGGCTTATTATTGTTACTTAGTAATGTTGAGGAGAGAGTTAACTTTGTTGTGTTAGGTATTAACTTGGGGACATTCTCTGTTTGTGATTCTTTTTTTATACTCTAATCTAAGTTACGGGAGGGGAGGAACATGCACCAGCAAGAGATATTAATTTAATAAAGTATTCGTCGTTCTTGTTAGTCACACGTATAAACACCCAATCACTTGTCATATATTGTATAATTGTGCTTTGTTATTTCTGCAAACTGTAAGGATCTCAATTAAAGTTTGGTTCCTTGTGTAAATCTAGGTGCTCTGTCTCATCCATCACACCCATTGAGAAACACACCTGCATATCATACCTGTAAACGTCCTGTTTTTGCACGCCTGAACTTCTCTGCTTTGTTGGAAACCCTCGAGATACGACATTGTGCTTTTTGTATTTTACATTATGTCCAGTCTCTTTTTGTGTTTTCACAAATCGAGTATTCAGAGAAATTTGATATTACTCTGCAATATTTATCTTGACAGATCTCCTATTATTCAGCAAACTCACCCTATTGCTCTAGAAATAATCAGTTTTACCTGAATAAACCACAAAATAGATAGGAAGAAGAAAATGTTTGTTGCTCTGATTATATATCTTATTGTAGAGTTTCCTGCCGACATGTGTATTGCCCTTTACCTCTACGTGATGCATAAGTTTTAAAAAGACTTTCTGTCATGTGAAATAGCATTTTCCACAACTTAGACTTATGACCAAGAATAAGACTTAACTGCTAAAGGGAGGGAGTTGTCTATGACGTTTATCTCATTTTAGCTGATGTCTCAGGACGAAGACTTGCCAATGTCTGGTGTACCCGGAATGGCTCTATATGCTCTTCCTCTGAAATCAACCTCAGTGTGAGGAAAGCATGGACAACTGAGGATTGTTATGATGGTGTGACATCTGGTAAATTTGAGACTAAGTAGGGCAGTCTTTATGGTAGCCAGGCTTTTTTGGCCAATATAACCTAACCCCTGCTTTGATCAAAGCCACCCAAAAAAAACTGAGGAAACGCTGGAAGTTCCATTGAATGTCCATAAATAAGAGTGATCTTACCAATAGGTGAGATGGCAGCCATCAAATGGTGAAATAGGTGAACAATTACAGTGATGAACCTCTCTAAGGCAAGGGCTATACCAAAGAGGCAACCATAGATCATGTTGGAGCCTGAGACCACGTAAAGCTGATGAATAAGTAGATAGCAACTCTTTGCTCTGTCATCCTAGACCTTAGTGGAGGTAATATTTTATCAAAACTGGTTCTGTTTCACGAGAAGTTAAAAATTCTGCACATGAAATCTATATAAGAGTTAATCCATGATCCTACCTAATGAATATGAAATAGAAAAAGTCATTAGAAAAAATGTTCAGACACGTTTAAGATTGCCACATCAAAGTAAAAACAAAACATCTCCAGGAGAAAATTCTGGTATAAAGTAAGAGGAAGTCCTTAAGCCATAATTTGCAGGTAGAAATTGGATATCATTCCATAGTCCCTAGAGAAATATGTGAGATTGCATTTTGGAAGAAGAGATGGTGCAACTTAATACACCACTAAAGTAAGGCTTAGATCAATTATAAGTGCAATAAATTGAATAATTGTAAGATTATAAGCACCCCATGTTGGGCAGGAAACTGCATGCATGAGACTTAGATGTTTCCAACAGTTGGGTTCCAGATGATAAATATGAGGTTTTCAAGTTAGGTGGTGTTCCAGGGTAACCCACAAGTATTAGTATTCAGTGACATGAGTTACGTTTAGATTCCAAATCATAGAACATCCAGATAGTTGATGTTGCAATGATTGAAAAATGTCAAATATCTACATTTAAGAGAAGCAAAACAAAACCCATTCCAAAGCCCATTTATTTATTGCCTACAAGCTTTCTTGAACTGAGGAGCAGACAACACCAACATTCCTTCCATGTTTCTTACTTTAACATTATCAGAATAAATACTTGTAGATATTTTGTCATGCAGATATTTCTCAATATCTGATAACATGATATTGAAATGGATAGGGCTTAGCTTATAACCTTGAGAGTAGTTTGGGCTGTACATTGTATGCACATGCTGATTGGGTGCTTCAGTGGGAGGGATAGATACGATGATGTCATAGACACCAGAAATGATGACGTCATAGTTCCACCAGAGGTTACATTGCTAGAACAGACAAAACATAGAGAGAGCATTGTTTGGCGTGATGTAATAGTTCCATCAAGCAGAATCAGAGGGCGCTAGCGTCATGACAAGCAAATGTCGTCATGACAACAAAAGTTGTTCAGAAAGCATGTTGTTATGCCATCATGATGATATCATCATAGTGTGTCTAAATATGTACTCAATGTCGAGATATAATTATGTCAAATAAAATCATTATTTTAATGACAGTCTTACTGTTTCACCAGTTTGTCTTTATGCTATCTGTATAACTATGATTTTTATTCTTCTTGACAAACTATTTCATTTTACACATATCACTTTATAGTTTTAACAAACAACATATATAACTCTTACAATGGCAGGTGGTCTTACTAGGCATAATGTTGATTTTGAGTTTCACTTTATAAGTAAAACAATAAATATGTTTTACAAAGATGGATAATGTTACCAAGGTCGTTGTGGTAAGGATAGTTTTTTTTTATAAAGGTGGACTATGTTTCTATAGGTGAATTGTGTTACTAAAGATAATGTTTGTATAGATGGATGGTTTTGCTAGGCAGATTGTGTTCTAATGTTCTATAGGTGGATGATATTACTACGTGCGTGTCTTACAAAGACAGATAGTGTTTAACAGGATTGCCTACAGATTTTAACTAACATTTAATTGCATATGTTTTACAAAGGTGTTTCTATACATCCATAGGACAGCATGCAGATTTCAACATGTCTCATCTTATCTTTCATTTACTTGTGTTTCTATAAGACGACAGTGTTATTAATACATTTAACTTACTGCTGAAAAATGTTATCATACCTAAAGTATAACTGAAAATTAAAACTTTTACAGTAAATAATAAACCAACCAAATAAAACACTGACATCTTATATTTCTCTCTGATACTATTGACTGTTTTATTATTAATCTCTGAAAAACAAAATAGAGGGAGATCGGGTCTCCTAGATCTATGTCCACTTTCATATCATTAAATAATACAGTTACTAATTTCTGAAAACTATAGTTGGAGGGGTGGGGTGAAAGTTTAAACCCCCGTGTAGTTATTAATTACAAATTGAGAGGAGAGAATAAGAGCACAAATTGAGATTGCCAAGGTCACTCAACAGAAAGATGAAGGACCCAAGAATGACAATGGGATCAGGGCCAGCCGACCCAAACTGCCCAAATTTGATGAACAGAAGGACGACATGGATGCTTTTCTGGAGAGGTATGAAATATTCACCCAAAGTCAAAACTGGGACAAAGGTGACTGTGTAGTCTGTCTCAACCCACTTCTCAGAGGAAAAGGCCTACAAGTGAGGCATGACGTCAGAAGACGCTACAGACTATGAAAAGTGGCATTGCTGAAATGCTAGGAATTTACCAAAGAAGGTTTACACTGCAAGTTCAGAGAAGTCAAACCTGACACTGGAGAGACTGTATTTCAGTTTGTGGCACGTCTAATGGTCACACTTCACAAGATGAAGTGACATGTCCAAGTGTGAAAATAGCTTTGAGGGATTGGCAGATTTACTAATATGTAAACACTTCATGATCACGTGTTCAACTGACATGTCACTGTTTCTAAATGAGAGGGCACCAAAAGACATGGACCAGATGATCAAGCTGGTAGAACAGTAAATGGAAGCCCATGGAGGGAGTATTACTGACATGTTCAAATATAACCAGTTAAAGTCAAAACTAGGGGTGGCTGACCAGAAGAAGGAGGCTACCAATGGTAGCAAGAGGTCAATAGACAACATGGAGAAGAGATGCTATGCTTGTTATAAAATGTGACACATTACAAATGAGTGCACGTCTGTCACCAACAAGCAGCAGCAGAAATTTCAACGTAAAGCAGATGGAATGCCTACAAAGATGCTGCTGGCAAGAGACAAGAAAAGGGTGCTATCTCCATGATCAAACAGTGCCAGTAGTTATTGGAGCATGTGACAAACATCAAGAGGTGCCAATAAATCACCCAAAACATTGTCAGTAGGTGAAGGCTATGTCAGGAGCATGAAAACAAAAGTCCTACGATACACTGTGTGTAGCATTGAGAACCAGTCTAGTATCTGATGACTAGATGACAGGCAAGGTACATCTGTGTTTGTTGATTGATGGAATAGTGAGAAAGCTTCCCATAGCAAGAATACAGGTGGACACTCCATACTACATGGGAGACCTTGAAGCCATGTGTATGAAGGCACTCATTTACAACTTGGTGATTAGCAATATATCAGACAGTAGAAGTTTGGAGGAACCGGACAGAAAGAAGACTGATGAGGCATCTGCAGTCACCTCAAAAGCTTAATAAAAGGAAAGCAAGCAAAACATCAAACCCCTACAAGTCTCGAAAGGTGAAATCCCAAATGTAGGCTTACCGGAACTGAAGGAAGCAGAGAAGAAAGATTTTCCACTGTAAAAACTTTGGGACAGTTCCTGGGAGAAAGTCGAGCACAAGACAAAGGGGAAAGAGACTTACAAAAGAGAGCACTAGAAAGGAGTACTGTACCGGATATATCAAAGCAATTCTAGCAGAGAAGCTAAACACATTAAAGGCAATCAGAAGCACTTCTATGACAAGAAGGCCAAGGACTGACGTTTCAAGGTTGGACAGAAAGGTTTGATTCTACTATCTACAGACAACAACAAATTCACACTACAGTGGAGAGGGCCTTTTAAAGTGGAGGAAGTGATTAACAAAATGGACTATAAAATGAAAGTGGATGGGAAGACCAAGGTCTACCATACATATCTGTTGAAGAGGTACTTCAAGAGGGAAGAAGACCTAATGGGTGCAGCTACTGAAGCACGGATGAATATGGCAGGTGTAGCTGCCATAGATGTAGAACCAGAAGATGGTGACCTTGTCATAGAAGATGAAGACCTACTAGACGTAAGACCATTGCATGGAGATGAAACATGCAAGAGATCAACGTCAGTGAAGAACTGACTGGCAAGCAGAAGAAAAAGGTACATGATATACTGTGTCAGTATACAGATAAATCAGGCAAGACAGACCTCAAGCAACACAAGATCAAGACAAAAAGCAAGAGATCCTGTCAAGATGAAGCCCTACCCGATGTCCTATGTGAAGAGAGACCAACAAGGGAACTATTAATGTTGGTGCAAATTATTTGAGTAGAATTCGTGTGTGAACTGAGAACAGTCTTTGTATATAGTATAAAAATATTTTAAATATTTTTCTTGAAGAGGGGCTTATTGTTGGATACACAAGACTGTTCAATTTCATAGTTATTATTTAGTTTATTTATTAATTTAATATTTAATGATTATTTAGTTTTCATAACAAGAGTGCTAAAAGTTAATTACTGTAAAAGTGATAGTTATTACAAGTTTTGTTACATAATTCTGTACGAGCTATGTGTTATGTGTGCAATTTAATTTTTGTACTAGGCTTTTGTAATATTGTTGACGTCATCTTACTGGAAGCTTCTAAGACTTTCTCATTATATTTAAGACTGATGTTACTAAAGGGCTAGATATTTCTAGATTTTTCTTTGTTGGTACACAGAAAAGTGAAGTTAGTGAAAAAAAGTGAAGTTAGTGAAAGTTTGTTTTGAATTTCGCGCAAAGCTACACGAGGGCTATTTGCGCAAGCAGTGTGAGACTAGATGGAAGGCAGCTAGTCATCACCACCCACCGCCAACTCTTGGGCTACTCTTTTACCAACGAATAGTGGGAGTGACCATCACATTATAACGCCCCTACGGCTGAAAGGGCGAGCATGTTTGGTGTGACGGGGATTCGAACCCGCGACCCTCAGATTGCGAGTCGAGCGCCCTAACTACCTGTCCATACTGGGCCATTTAGTGAAAGTAAAAGTGAAGTTAGACTGTGTGTTTGGTCTAGAGTGCAGACGACTTCTGGTCATTGAAGTGACATGGCACCTGAAGAGCTCGAGATCACGTGAGGGGGGGGGTGTCTTTAGAGCTCCTAAGCTATCGTCAGTCAGAGCAACATGGCCCTATCTCTGGTCCAAACTACTGGTAACCAGTAGAGAGAGAGGCTTGACATGACACCATTGGATGATCTCTTCCAGTCAAGAATTGTTTGCAGTTGAGGCAATGGGTGAAGACTTCAAACCATGGAATGAGGTACCTTTCAGGACTGGATTATTCCTTGTTAATTATTTTAAAAGTGATAGCTATGACAAGTTTTGTTACATTGTAATGGTCTAAAAAGAATGTGCTACTACAATTAGGGTTCAACAACAAAAAACAATTTATTCACAATAACAGCATATTGAAATAAATTCAGCACAGTTAATTAACAAGTGCCTGGCCAGGACTTTACACTCATATTATTAAATAATTTATAAGAAATATTAATAAATCAATAATAATGGAACCAGTAAGAAAAAACATAATTCAAAAAAATACAACAATTAGATTATTCAAACAATACATTTCAACATCAGTATGGATAACAATATCGAGTGACAAACAGCAATAACTATACCAGTCAGTAACTATCTCGTGACTCTCTCTCTCTCTCTAAGTGAAACTTCTGGCAGGGTATTTATTCACAGATAAACACAACCATAATCATAAAAAATAGAATTTGGTATCTCACAACAATGTAACTCTGTAAGAGTTATACATTGTGTGTACAGTTTGTACTAGGCTTTTGTAATATTGTTGACATCATCTTACTCGAAGCTTGTAAGACTTTCTCATTATATTTAATAATGTTGTTACTAAAGGGCTAGATATTTCTAGATTTTTCTGTTGTGTGTTATAAATATGTGCAGATACAGAGAAAAAGTAAGTTGGGGAAAAATGTGAAGTTAGTGAAAAAGTGAAGTTCGACTGCGTGATTGTCAGTTTAACCATAATGGGTGAATTCTAAAGTGAGTTTCACAGTTTGTATTGTAATAACAAAAAATAGGGGAGAATAATTTGTTTTGTCAAAGGATGTTCTAAATTAATTTAACAGTTATAGAGGTGATCTTGAAGTGAGTTTCACCGCTTGTATTGTAACAACAGAGATAGAGAAGAATAATTCGTTTTGTCAGTTATGTTCTAAAGTAAATGAACCAGCCTGTGTGGACTTTTGATGTAAAAGATAATTATTTAAAGCTCTGGATACAACTGTGATAACCATTAGTGTAACGAATGTTTGGTACATACATTTGACTTGTTTTGAATGTATTAATGCTGTCCATTTATTGTTGAAATTTATCGCAAACAAGTCACACAAACTTACTGTAAGGGATCCGACCCCTATAAAAACAAGCATCCTTATCCTCCTACAATTTCATGATATCATCCTCAGACTCCTGATCAAGGTTTGTCTGTGATATATGGATGAAGCTTATCAGAGTTCTCTACATCCTTTAGTATGTCTTGTGTCTGCTGTAAGTCGAATGTCAGTCCAACCACACCCCTGCTGTTTCCATGCCAAACCTAATCTCCACTCTGGTTTTTTTACCATATTGTCAAAACACTTCTGTCATCAAGCATACTTTCCAAACTGAAAACTAATTTATTCGTGCTCATCCACTAATGCAGAACCTAACCATTCCACGTGTTCCTCTAGAGATACATCTCAACAAGGTGTTGTATTTCTTGTCAGCATATAAGCATGTTTGGTGAACAGCCTGCAGACTCTGTTCAACTGCTTTTTAAGCTACCAAAACTATATGGCAAATGTTCATCCTATTTGGTTTGGCTAGGATTAGCAAATTTGGAAAATGTACACTTCATGACTTGCATTACCTGTTCTGCTAAATTATTTGGCTGGGAGAGATAAGGCAAAGTGCACATCTTCACTATGCATAATACTACACAACTTTGAGAATAATTAACTGTTGAAATTAGCTCTCTGATCCATTTTGATCTCTTCCAGTACTTCCAATTGATTGCATTATCCAGTTTTCTGCTGACACATTGGCTACAGACTGTGGTGATCTAGAACTATCCTCTGCGGACAGACCCCACAATTCTCTGTTGGAATTTACTCTCTTCGATCAGTTCTTTCCCTGGGTGGTACACACCATACATTATTCCGACCAATACCCAAAATTTTGAAATGAATGTAACTAACAGGACCACTGTTGAATTTTAGTATAAGTGTGGGTAATACCTAAGTGCCATGCAAAGTTCAGAGAGTATCTTGCCTTAGAGCTATGAAGATCACTAGATGCAGCACAGTTTGAGAACCAGAGCTTAGTAGCTTATAAAGACAGTACAACATGCCTCCTACACTTGTAACTAATTATACAATTCTTACAGTTCTTCTTTGCTATTTTCTTATTTTTGCATTGAAATACGTTTTACCTTCTTTGCCCGGCAAGGAGTGCCCATGCTAGATCTGGGTCTTTCAGATGCTCTTTCCAGAACTCCTGGAGTGTTAATTGTGGCATACATCTACTAGCAGTATATCCTATGACCTGGATTAACATTGCTATGGTGGAAATGGTTGCAACTTCCATATGATGTCTAGGACCAGGAAATTTCATAAACAGACAAGGTTTCACAATGCAGTGAAATAGTCCATCCACAATTTAGTGTTGTGGACTTGGGCAATGCACGAAGACAAAGTTATACTCTTACAACGTTATTATCCTGTGTGCCATGATCAAATATTTTGTTCAAAAGAAAATGACACCATAATAAATCCACCAGGATGTGGAAACACCAGTAGGAGAGGGTGCTCCGTCATAGTCAACAGTGAAAAAGTGATGTAGACAATCATGTGAAAACGATCCGAGGTCAGATTAGCCCTCGACATCGACCACAACGGAAACTGTAAATAAAGTTCATAATTTGGTTGTATACAATAGCAGAATTACTATTAGGAAATTAGCAAAGGAAGTAGAAATCGGTAAAAGTAATGTAGCAAGCATTCTGAAATTGGTTCCAAAAGTGTTGTCACCAGAGCAGAAATAGGTACAAGTTGTTGAAAGCTTATGCCTACTCCAAATGTTTCAATAAATTCGTAACTATGAATGAAACATGGATTCACCAATTCGACCCAGAGATAAAAGTGCAAAGCTTGCATTGGAAACACCCAAGTTCACCAACCTCAAAGAAGTTCAAGTTTTACTAATTTCTTATTTGGAATGGAGTAAAATTATTACAGGAGATTACTATGCATCGGTAATCAACAATATGCATAAAAAAATCTGAACTTTGTGTAATTTGTGGTGTGATCACTAAATCTGTAATTTTCTGTGTTACTCTGGATATAACGGTTGTTTAATACATTATAACACTTACCAGCAAAAGGTATTCACTCTATAACTATTGTTACTATAACAAATGGCTTTTATAAATATCGTTGCAATTATTTATTTGCAATTATTTCAAGCAGCTAGATGAGCTCTGATATTGACAAAACGCTTTGTAAGCAATGAACATGGTGGAAATAGGGTGGTAGAAATGCTGTTAAACACTTATACTCGGGAAACTCTAAGGGACTGAATAAAAATGTTGTGTAAAATATACAATAAGCTTAATGTTATTGTTTTATGACAAATATAATTGTTTTTTATACTTTCTTTTATTTAATTTGCGGAACAAGACCTCTCGCATTTAAGTACAAACACGTTTTATCATCTCCTGAAATTTAACTGGAATAAAAAAAACGTTTTAGATTTTCTTATTGCAAACATCTTGAAATTAACAATAAATACTAAACATGGCTGTTGTCAAATTAATCTAATATTCTTATGAGAGCCATAAATTCTGTATTATAATACATGGCTAGGCTCTGTGGATCAATGAAAGATGATAACAAAATTTATGAGACTGAAAATAATGTCGAAATCAGTGACACATAACATTTATTATAAAATGTCCTTATAATTATTGAAAATAATTTCAAGAATTTTGTCATATACCAGCACTCCTCCCCAATTTTAATTGTATCAGGTCTATCTCTGTCGAATTTTTGGCTTCATATAAATTAGTTCACATATATAATAATGTCATATTAAAGGGAAATTGCTATTATTTTAATTATAAACAAAGTGTCAAATGTACACACATTAAGATGGGTAGCAAAACATTTAAGGAATTCATGCATATCCAATATATTCAGATACCTTTAGCTTCAAAAAACCTTTTACAATTGGTCGGCTGTTGTAAATCAGCCAATTAAAAGAAGCATCACCTATTGATTTAATTTTAGAATAGATATCAAAGCAAAATCGGTCGTCTCATATGGAGCCTAAATAGTACAAGTATTTTGTCTTTGGCCTGAGCAACGCCCCACCCCTCAAACATTTTCCTAAATGGATAGATGGTCAATTTGTTAATAAAAACGGTATCACTTATCATCTCTGTATGATGATTCTCTAAATTTTAAGACGAAAAAGAAAGGTGAAGTGATTTTTCAAGGGTATATTACTGGCAAGAGGTTACGTTGTAGAAATCAATAGGTTGTACCTTATTTATTATAGATTTTATAACTTTGATATGCTAACATAATAGGAAGGATCCACAAAATATAATAACAATATGAAATATATTCAATGGAATTGAAAATTTATGCAAAGATTAGTATAATGTGTTGGAATATTGAATTAGGAAAATGCAAATTGTCTTTGATAATGTTTAATAGTAGACTGTAAGTGTGATGTGAAAATTGTTTAGCTGTTTGTTATTGTTAGTTACATGTTTTGGTTGAAAAGAATATCTAATCACTGTATTGATTACACAGCTGGATTTTTTGCAACATTTTGTATGCCAAAATGAAACATTAGCCAACAATAGTGTTGGATTCAAGAAATTATTTCATCTTACAGATGAGTGCACCTACTTGTGGTATTTTCATTTTTTCTCTCAACAAACTATCTTTCATCAAGAAATCTAGCATAAATTTCAGCAAACAAGCAGCAAAATACTAAATAAATACTGCACTTTAAAATCACTTTTAATCACAAACAGATAAGAAGAAGATATTTTGGTGCCATAACAACATAATTTATTTCAGAGTTTATGTTTTGACAATGTGCATACTAGCCTTATCCTGATCCTTTGTGTTTATTGAGTCAAAAGGATCATTTAAAAAATAAGAATGGCATATGCACAACATAGAAATACTCACAACCAAGAAAGAGAGTTTAGCAGGAAAGATGTGTCAAAGAGAAGCCCTTTTCTGGACATAGGATTTTTTGCCAATGATACAAAGTTCTCAGACATTATCAACCTATAACCATAAACTTAGGAGAATGTGCTCATGTCTAGAGCACCCAGACCATTTCTGCAGACAGTACTTCTGAGGATTTGTCTAGGGGAAAGAGTGCAGACAACCTATAGTCATTGAAGTGACATGAGAACTTAGGATCACGTGGGAGATGTTATCAGAACTCCTAAGCTATCGCCAGTCAAAGCAACGTGGCTCTATCTCTTGTCCAAACTATTGGCAACCAGTGGGGAGAGGCTGAACATGCCATCAATGGATGATCTCTTTCAGTCAAGTATTGTTTCCCTGAAAGTTGAGGTAATGGGTGTAAACTTCAAACCTTGGACTGAGGTACCTTTCGGGACTGGAAGATTCCTTGTGGCCTCGATGTCAGCTCATATATGGAGTTATATAGGATTATGTGATGAGCCATTCTGAATGGCTTGTCACTTTGTAGCCACAGAATAGGGGCTAACCACCCACCTGCTTGTTGGATTCCCTGTAAGTAACTTTTATCTAGGGTTGTGACATTAGCAGCATCTCCACTTAGCATTGGCAGGGATCCCATGAAGAACAGACTTTGGCCAGCTGCACAGATCCCTGTCAGCAAAGCCAAACAGATCACACTCCCAATGTTCAAGGGAACAGTATAAGAAGACTTTGAACATTTCCTAAAGGGCTTCCAGCAGATTATTGTCTGGAATGGTTGGATTCTGGAGCAGAGTTTGGTACTGTGTTGCAGCCATACTAATTTCCAGTGAGTAGACCCTAGACACTATATATGGCCACCCATGGGGTACATTTAAAAGCAAGATCCACGTGTATGGTACATGCTGCAGTAATTTCTCTCAGTGAGGTACATGCCACATCAAGGTCCACATGTATGGTACAAACTGCAGTAATTTCCATCCGTAAGGTACATGCCACATCAAGGTCCACATGTATGGTACAAACTGCAGTAATTTCCATCCATGAAGTACATGCCACTACAAGGTCCACATGTATGGTACAAACTGCAGTAATTTCCGTCCGTAAGGTACATGCCACTACAAGGTCCACATGTATGGTACAAACTGCAGTAATTTCCATCCATGAAGTACATGCCACAACAAGGTCTACCCATGGAATACACGCCATAGCAACAGCTGATGCCAACATCTGGACATCATCAAGGCAGGGTAGAGCAAACCAGCTGCTTTGCTTGTGAACTACTCGGGCAAAACCAAAGGAACTAAAAAATAGCAAAGCGAAATAAAATAGCAGTGATATTAGTTTCAGCCAACAGTTCAGTAGATTCCACCAATCCATAACATCATCATTTTGCCAACCAGTAAAGCAAGTGTATTGGTAATGGTCATTACATCAGCAGGCTCAAGATAACCAACAAACAAGTGGTAGAAGCTGTGACAAATGCTTTGGAAAACTGATGGAACCCATCAGCTTAGAGGAGCACATGCACCGAAGAGTTTTAGTGGTGAATCCAGCTCTGTCAGGGTGGGGTGGAGCTTGGTATGTGCCAATTAGGGTACAAGGGCAAGAGATTGAGTTCTTAGTGGACACCACAAGAGTGGCAAGATCCTGGTAGACCTTACAGTCTTTCGAACCTATTTTAGTTTAAAGAATAAAAATTTACTCCATTAAAGGGTTTTCTTTTCATACTGTCGTTTTAATGTATTAAGTTTCATTGTAAAGCTTAAAATATAGGTTTTGGTATGTTGTTTATAATGTTGGTTTTTATTTTCGGATCAAAAATTTAAATTAAAAGATGGTTTTGCTATTAATATGCCTGGTTTTATATTTTATTTCATTTCTAAAATTAAAGTTCAAAGTTTATATTGTGTACTATGTTTAATGTGTGATCTGTTGATAAAGTGTTTTATATTATTTTACTTAGCTGTAATTCATTATTAAAGGGTTGTGGCATCCATGCAATGTGTAGTGTTCTTAAGTACAAAAGAAAATTCACATGCTTCTAGGCCATGGCGCGAGTTTAAAGCTTACTCATTTTAAAGCTAAATTAATTATTAGTTTGAGGATAAGTCTCGAACAAAGAAGAGATGAAATGCAAGATATATCGGCGTATCACATTTTCTAGCTGCTTTAATTATATAGGAATGTTTTTTATCCAGTTTAATCATACGCACATGGTCCAGAAAACTGTTTGAGTTACCTTGTTTCTTTTTTCTCTATAGTAGATAATGTCTATTCTGTCCAAGATCATAATGCAATAATACAGCATCCATATTGAAAGGTTTAGAAACTGTAATATATTTTGCTGGCTGAATTGACGCTGTTTGTATGTTACAGCCAACCAATCTTGTGAGAGAACAAGTGTCAGGAAGTTACACTATCGACTAGACAAAGAAAGTGAATTTGCCTTTTAAATTCAAACATACTTTTTAAATTCATTTCAACCATATTTAAAAATCCTCGTTTTTGATCCATGAAATTCCATCTTGAGAGAAAGCTGCAGAGCTAAACATTATTTTTTTATATTGATAATAAAGATCATGTTCATTTTATTAAACTTGTACAGTTTCATTATTTCTCACACATAAGAAAAGTCAGTCAAGTTTTCAGATACACATTACTCCAAAATTTCTTGGTCGAATATGCTGTTATAAACAATCTGATACTCATAGGGAAATCCACTGGAAAATTCCATAGTAGGATGTTGTAGATAGAGAACTTACTTGTTATAAAAAACCAAATGTAACTGGACACTTGGAATAAATCATCGATGTCATATAAGACTATTACTCAGTCAAAATTCAACAAATTTGATTGGGAGTAAAGAGAGAACAAGAGTATTGACTGTAAAACATGGAAGAAACAGTATAGAAGGTAATATACTTGCACAAATACAAACATTATACCGAAAATATAAGTAAACGAAAGTTTCTCATTAAGAGTATGGTGAGCCACATGACTACTTAAAAATAGAAAATGTGATATTATTCACAATAATATCTTTGGCTAAGAAATATAATTGCTACTTAAATACCTGAAATACAGATTTATGATGATAAGATATAGATTTATAAACAACAGTTTTAGTTATGTGAGAAAAATAGATAGTCATTATAGATACCAGTAGTGTTAACCCACAAATTTTTGAATTACTTTCTTACTGTTCACTACCAGAAAGTCAACATATTGCATCACTTTTTATATAAAAACATAAAAACCAGTGACTGTTGGAATTGAAATTAATATTGATGTGTGCTTGTAACTATATGTTATTATAAGTTATTAGTGAGGACTCAGGTTTTCTGGGATTTAATTAATCTCCCACACCCCTTCCCGTCATAGCATAGACTATTTGAAAGTTTTTTTTCTATTTTCAGATGAGCCTTGTTATAGTTCTGAATAGTAGTGCCACTTCCTAGAAAAATTAGGTTAAGCAAATGAATCCTACTACATAATTTTGTAATTTTCAGAAATTACTTGCTTGCTCACACTAAATAAGCCATTGGACTAATACCTGGAATTAAGCTATAACATTTAATTTGTGATGAGGTAATAAATCTGAATATCATGTGTGATATCCTAACAACCTAGAGCAATTAATCTGATGTGCACAAGTTGTTCAATAGAGCTACTACCACAGCAATATTAAGTCTTCCTTTGTCCATATTTCTATCAGTCTTTGCCTTTCAGTGGAAATCTTCTGAAAAGCCTGCTGAAGTTGTGTTCTCTCAAAGTTGCCAGATTTCTTGAACTGACCACTGTCCTCTGTGTCTGTACAGCCTTCAGGTAATTCTTTTTCATTGTATCAAGATCCAGACATTAGTGGCACAATCAATCAATAGTGAATAGGTCTAGAGTGCCAGAATCGTTTTTGGAGTTAACATTGGTACGTGACAACAGTATTCTAACATTCTTGCAACTTAGTTGGTGCTTTAGTCATGGACAAATAAGTTTTTTTCTGTCAACATTTTGCCGGTCTCTGCAGCAGCAGTAAAACATTATCTGGATCGGGGATTTTTGCCTCTTTTGGGGTGTTGGTATACTTTTCCTTGATATAATGTGGTGGTCTGATATACCTTACCAGAGAGGATGTTGCTTACATTGTTCATAGGTCTGTAAAGACGACTCAAATATCAGTTCCCACAAAGACAAACTAGTTATTGCAGTAGCATTATGCTTCAGCATTAGGGATGATCAGATGTCAAGTATTCTGGTCCAGTACCATCACTACAACAAGCTTAGTCAAAGATCCTTCTGCCTACTGGGCCAAGTCCTACTCCAGAGCTTTGGTAGTCTGAAAAACATACGTTAGGCACCCAAGCAAGAACAAGATAACCAGAGTTCAAGAATCATGGCTTCATGATATACCAAAAGTAAGGATTAAAAACTATAAGGGAATTCAATCTGTAACAGGTCCAAATGTCAGGAAGAAATGTAAGGTTAAACATCATGAGCAATCAGGTCACAACTAAAGCTTCTAAGAAAAAACATTCTTGACAGGACATAGTGTACATACCACACCTTAAAGTAACAATGGTGAGTACATTCACCCCAAGAATGCATTTGTGTCAAGCAACAGTGAATGTTTAATCCACTGAGCTTCTAAAGAATTGTGCACATACAATTAGGTTAGCCAGACCCTGAGCAGACCAACACACTCCATATCATCAACTTCCTATTGCAAACCCTTCCAATATAATTGATGTCAGTATTCGGAATGAATGGACAATAGTGATGAGGATAAGCCAATATGAATGCTTAGTCCAAAGCATCTTTCAAAAAATAGGAAATGTGTTCAGATTCCTAGATCTACACGAGGTACATATATATATATATATATATCAGTTTTGGTTAATGCTGACAGTAAAATGGTTAACGTGCAGAAATTAGTATTGCACTATCAATATTATGACACGAAATCTAGAAAAATAGTCAGTTTCTTTGTTCTCATGTTGGAGTCAGACCTTTCTTACATGATCATGAACATAGACTTTGTTAGTTTGAGTCTCAAGCCTGCAGTCATGATACACTGGGATACCATTTTCAGGTTCGCATTTGTAGTTTGTTATTTGTCACTAATGACTAATACATTATCCATATATACGAGATATCCCTCCCATTGCAGTCCTCTAAGTGCAAGCTACATCAGTTTGCAGAGTGTGACAGGTGTACTACACAAACCAAAGTATAATAAATCCTATAATAAACAAAATAAATCAAAATTTGTCCCCCACAATCGCCATGTCTAAAGTCCACACAGAACCTTGTCATTCCTTACTGCTTTCCGACAATTCATACTGAAGATTAAACGTTTTTGAAAAGTCGTATTATATTGTCCTTTAACATCTACTCGTCATCATCATTTCTGGTTGTCCAAAAAAGCCAATCACAAATATATCACCCATATAATTGTGATGTGTTAGTTGTGCAAGTCAAATACCAGCAAACTGCTTCAGAGATTTACTCAGATAGTGTTTCCATATGGAGTTGAAATCCTCTTTAAAACAATCCTCATATAGACTTTAAGTACTTGGGAAGATGTTTCTCTGTTTTTAGAAGCTGTAGGGCAAGCTACAGGTTGGTTAGTATCACTTATGCTTCCATTACCCTGCTAATGACTCGGTTGGGAGCAGAATAACCAAAAGTCAAATAAGTACAGATTATCATTGATACAACACTAGCAATATAGAGATAAATTATACAATGAGCAAGTACAGCCTCCTTTCTGAACGAAAAAAAAGTAGGTAACGATGATAAACTAAATAGTATCTTTAGTACATGAAGGAACATTGCTTGAAAGTTTGGCAGCATAGCAAACTTTTTCTCAACATACATGTGCATTCTGTTCACTATTCTATTTTGCACCGTATGTTTGTTTTCAGGATTACAGTTCATCTATTGTACAACCAACACTGGTTAATAATTTATGCAGTAGGTCCACCTCCATGATACCAATGCCTAAATCACGAATTAGACAACTACCCCTATTTGTTGAACAATATGGATGGTCAAAAGAAAGTTAGAAATGTGCCTCTCCAATCAAGTCTAGATTTTCAATATATATTTGCCAGAATGAAGTTTGTGACAACTGGCTAACATGGTTGCTTTCCTTGAAGTGCCTGATAAATGGCAATATTGAGTAAGGTCTAATCTGTATCAGTAACAGCTAGAAACTCATCCTCACATCTTGTATCGTTTAAGGCATGTATCACATGATGTCAAGTCTATGGTTATCCCACCCAGCTACTTAATATTGGTTTAAAGCTGATTTTTGTACTGTGCCATACAAGTTTGAGTAAAACAGTTCAATTTAAACTACCCAAAATAGCTATAGCCTGTCATCCACCTTATTGTATTTGCTTCTGTGTTACACTAAAAGGAATATGTACCCAACAATCCTGTTTTGCAATACAATATGACTACATCAACATCTAGTGATTAGGTAAGCCACAGTTGAAGTAAGGGCTCCTTCTCACACACTCTTGGTATTTTCATAAACCCAATCTTTACTGCAGAGGTGGTGCAGACATAACAATAATAAATAGAAAATCAACTTTTAACCAGTTCATACGTATCTGTTTACTATGAAATTAGTATTTGTTCTGGAAATACTACAACATTTTATAAATGGATGTTTCACTTGTTTCACACCACCACCAAAAGTAAACGACAATGCAGGCCGGTACTTGCTACTGTACTCATTTTCCAAAATGCAACTACCATAATGCAGCATTTACGGATTTAAAAAACTTAATCGCACATACATCCTGAAGATTTCAACATAATTAGCGGTTTCATTCAAATAAGCACATTAATTAATGAAGTACACCACATAAGATATGTTTACTCTCAAATATTTCAAGTTCCACGACTGTACACCCATTTTCACAAACATAAAAATGAAAGTAAAATATTTAAAAACCATACGAGAAATGAAGTACATCAGACCAAAAAACAAACTACCAACCAACTAAATTGCCGTTTTTCTTATTGCTGTGTCTTATTACATACTCTAAGCGACCGTGTTATAAGCTGTGGCCATTTAGAAAACTATTCTACTGTTTGTTCATTGAGACTTAAGAACACTGAAATAGAAACCAAAACACAGGCACACACACAAAAGGTACAGGACTGAATTGTTTGGTTGAAATTTAGAAATGATAAAATGTTTTGCCGGATTTATCAAACTATTCGATATATAATTCTCTTACACATGGACAATGGCGTAGCAAGGGTTCTCAGCACCCGGAGCAAAGACACTTTTGGCGCCCCCACCTCTGA
>NW_013670752.1:0-36747 GCF_000517525.1 Limulus polyphemus | reverse complement strand
TATTGTAGCTTTCAACAGGACAGAGAACAGTTTTTTCATTGTTTTCTTTTTTTCAAATGAAATAGCATGTTCACAGTCTTGCACTTTGACCTCTTTGCTGCCATCAAAAGGAACAGATGCTGGCTTACTTATGTCATCACTTCCAGCAAAGAAAATTCTCGTCAATTTGCTTGACTCTACCATCGAAATTGCAAATTGTGCACGTCTTTTGCATCCCTGTGTCCCACTTTCTTTTTTCGACATAATGGGCTAAAAGAATAAATACTGACTACACTATTTAGTTGCAACATGCAAATTATCAGATGAAAGATAGCATTCTACTGTTCTAAGTTCCTAACCACAAATTACATTTAAATTATACAATTATAGTTGCAACTCAGGACTAGGTAGGCACATCTGGACCGGGTTGCACTTTAACTACCATTATTTAGACCACCCATACTCATGTTAATTAATGTGACACAAAAATAAGAAAATCAATGCAGATGAGTGTATATGCTGGTAAATCATGCTTATGAGCACCATATAAATTACTGACAGTTGCTAAATCACACTTAAAACTTGATTGGTTTAACTACACGAACACTACAGGAAACAAGTCTGAAATTGCTCGAATGAAAATTACACACACTGTGGAGAAGGATGTAATCATAACATAAGTCTGGAGGCTCAAAGGCTATATTTAATATTAAAGGTTTTGATAGAATGAGAAAACTTAAATATAAGCTAACTAATTACTGGTGCTAGATTACAGTTCCTAGATTAAGTCGCTACTACATCTAGATCTATCATTAATGTTAGACCTGTTATTTCCATCTTTTTATTCTTAGGTTTGGATCTAGATGTAATAATAATGACAGAAATTTAGCTTTATACATCTAAATTAGACCTTAGATTTGGGTGCATAGATTGAAAGCACCTTGTACTGAATTTACTCAGATCTAGATATAACCCTGCCTCATCAATTCTAGATTTAGATTTATCAGGCCTAACTTTTAGAACAAATGTTACATCTAGATCTATTAACTTAGTCATTAGATCTGTCCCAGTGCAATACCTAGTTTAATAGCTAGTATAGGTCTAAGTATGCCTATAATATAGGCTACAATTTGTATGATGATGGACCTAGGGTCTAGAAATAAAGTTATAACTGCCATTAGACCTAAAGTCTAGTACATTAGTCGGTGTAAGACATGATTTACAATCAGCCAATACAATTACAAACCACTACATTAGGCCTATAATGTTTACTCGATCTAGATCTTGCCTGTTGCATTATATTGCCAATCTTGCACACCAGTTAATATGTAACATCAATCTCGTATTTTCTTTTTGTCGAACATACACTTACTTGTACGTTGTACTCTAGGACTTGTACTTGATCTACAGATGAATGAGGGAATGGTGTAATTTACTTCTGTACGTCAATTGGGTCTCACTGTATTTCAGTGGGCGGCTTTTAAAACTTAAAACTGCAAGGGTAATACACACAAATAACGTAACACTGTGTCGTATTTACTTAATGTAGGGCAGTTGCGCTATATCCTAGGGGAGGGCATAATTATTAATTAATAAGCATTATAGGCCAGAGGAAATTTTGCGCCCCTTCACACCTGCGCCCGGGAGCAACTGCCCCCCTCTTGCTATGCCACTGCACATGGATGCGAAAATATCTAGCATGCAGCACTCGTTACTGTTAGACACATAATCATTTCAGACATTTCACTCTCTGGAATGGTTATATTCATGGCCAGGCAGTGCAATACTTGATACGAAGTCTGTATGGTTCAGTGCTTGACTCAATCATACATTTGGTTAAGGAGAAAAGGGCTAAGAGTACTCATATAGATGTTCATGGCAAGTAAGATAAGGAAGTGCCAAGTTTAAAGGTGAGAGACAACTCTGACAGTTGGCTGAGCCATCAACTTCCTGATCAGATGGCTGAGATTAGCCTCAATTACAGTTAGGACAGCCATTTGGTCGAAAAAATGTGCTGGTGGGTGGTATTATAAGGTGCAATGTACGTACTACATTTATAATTATCACTTGACCATCAACAACAACACTCATATGATTGAGAAACCAATGACTAAAAGGACCCAATGGAGAAGGAAAAAAAAATTACAATACACCTTGTGAAAGTGGATTCTAATACATTGTAGAAGCAAAAAGACAAAGAAAATTTTGAATTTAGAAGAATAGTTGACATACATAACACAGTAATACCGAACTATCTGCACAGCCTATCATGCTAGAGAAGAGCCATATGACTTGGGATAATACTAAAATGATATGAACCACACACAAAACAAGGAAAAAGATAAAAGAAGCCTTCTACATCCACATAACAGATACCATACTCAAACAACTTAGCACAGAAGTCAGCAAAACCTAGATATGCCTCTTGAAAACATTCAAATAGTTTATTCAAATTCTAATGAGGGAAACCCCAGACCTTCCAAGAACACCCAGTATTGTACCTGTATCTGGAATAAATACAATTGTCACTGGTTTTGGTTTACAAAATTTAGTCACCTTAAATTACACATATTTGTGAGAAATAAATCCCCAATCCATATTAACTTGCATAGATCTCTACACCACCCCTTAAAATCAGGATGACCACAATCCAGGAAGGCATGACACAGAAACAGAATCAAGCAAGTATAAGCCTTACCGAATAATCATTGTGACATGTAACCTTTGTTTAAGCCAACAGATGGGTAAAAGTTTATGCATCCTGTTTACAAAGATACAAACTAACCATCTACAAACAAAATACCTGCACAAACTTTACCTGAATATATCTAAGTAAAGATATATTGTTTAATAGTTTTGGAAGGGTGAAATCAGCATTTCTTTCATCTGCAGCAACTACTCCTTTGCTAAATCAGGGCATCTTGGGGCCTTAACCTTGAACTTTGAAAGGCAAAATTTTAAGTTAACTAGCAAGTTCTTAATCCCTTGTAATTAACTTCTAAACACATGCATAACAAATGAAACACACAACATCAACAAAGGGAAACTTTATTAATACAACAAAGGGTTAACAACTAGTTAAACCAAGCAGAAATTAAGTGACCTAAAACATTACATCAAAATAAATGAAACTGGATAAAACAAAATTCAAAATAAATGAAATCAGATAAATCAAAATTAAAATAGAGAACACATGAATTATTGCTACAAGCACTAAAAAAATAATAGAATATCATAGATATAAAACAGGATGCAAGATTAAAACTATTATAAATCAAATAGAACTGAATACAAAATAAAAAATGAGAATGACAGCCAGTAAACTGAATGAAGTCACAAAATAAGACTAATTTTAAACTAAATGGCATCTGAGAAAGAAAGGTCTCAGGAAATAAGGCTGAACATAATTAAAAGTGAAGAAAATGCAAAGTTAAATAAAACCAAACTCAGAATTAACAGTTTTTCAACTACAACATCATACACATACAGCAACAAGTACTCTAAATGCCAAGTTATTTTTTAGTGATCCTTAAGCATTAAGTTAGCTCACAGTATTGAGCTATCTATTCTTACAACATGATTAGTCTAGGCCTAGGTTTACGTTTCACAAAGAAGCTACACTGATGTTTTAATATGAATGCAAACATGTAAATCTTAAACATACTTAAATGATAAAAACAAGTTAATGATATTAAATTAATTTTCAATGATTTAATTTCAACATCAAAATATTGTGTTAGAACTCCAACTGTTTATTAGCATTAAGTACATTTAATTTTACTGATCAGCCATATCTCTGCATTATACAGAGGGTTGAATACATTATATTAAAACAATACTGAATATGCAAATCAGCAACCCACAAGGCAACCAGAACTGATATAAAGTGGTAGAATTGTATGTATCAGAACTACATTTTTACATTGTTTGACTATTTTTGAGCAGCATGATACCACCAAATACTGATTGCTTTTGGGAAAGGTATGTAACAGTCCTTTCTGTTGCAAAATATTTATACACTCAGAACATAAAGATGCATTCAGATTGGGGATTTGGAGTTTCCAAGACAATGATATTTCTTGTACTTAATGGCATTTTAAAACAAAGGAATATGGATCAACTTGGGGTAACAGGACCATCTACAAAGAGACTTGCAATACATCAAATCCCAGCCACGGTAAGCAAAGTAAGGCATCTTGTAACAAGTGAGATTCCATAATCAAAAAGAAACAAATAATATGTACAAAAGTCACTTCCCAACATATCTATTAAACTGCCACGTACCTCAAACTGTTGGAGAAGGAAGTGGGAATTCATGCCATTCCATATGAAGACATACCATTCAAAGTGCCAAGTACAGTGCTTATGATTTTCTGTGATTTTAGACTTTTGCAGTGAATGCTGGGAAACCATTGTCTTCATATAAAAGATTGTTTATGGAAAGCATGCACAGAAGAATGGTGTTATTTGTACAGAATAATATCTTACAGTGTAAGCTACCCTGAAGGGCTATTTCAAAGATGCACAGTATTCAGACAGTGCATTATCAAGAATGGTAACATATACTGTAATGATGTGGTGAGGCTCCAAAATCATTTCAAATGTAAAATACTTGACCTCTGTAATAGAATCACTAAATTTCACATAAATATAATAATGAACTGTTTCAAACCCAAAACATTGCCCAATAAAAATCTTTCACATAATAAATCAACTATGCCATAGAATTGTTACTAATAGAAGAAATGTGTTCATTTAGAAAACATGTAAAACTAGAGGAATATAATTTATTTTACTCCCCAAATTAATTTCATAGTAAGAAACATGCAAAATATATTCAGGATAAAAATTAAAACCAGAATACATAAAACTACCCAAAGCATTACATGTTAAGCTGTCCACAGTCTAACCAAAGGAAGTCTAAGAAGCTAATAACTAATCCAATAATTTCATTGCATAATGTTTTCCCATATTTTAGTGCAATGTAAAAATTAGTTATACATGTAAAATCTATTACACAAACTAACAGATAGTGTGTGTATGAAGTAAATCATTCTAAATGAAAAGACACTTGTCTAATTTTTGGTGTTTATTAGTGTGTCTTTTCGACTGGTGCAGAGTAAAAGGTATATTAGTAAAGCAGTACATATGTTTTTCTCTCAATAAAAGGCATTTTATCAATATTAAATTCATTATAAAAATGACCACTTCAGACAGGTTTGATATGCTACTTTATAATTTTATGTAACAATAGAAAATGCACAGTACTTTTATTTCAACACTACATCTCTACTTTGTAGTTCTCTTTGGCTTTTTTTTCCTTTTGTTACTATTTTCCTACCACTGCTATTACCACCTTCTTCCCACTCCTTCTGAAGTTGCTCTAACATCTGGTGAGTTAGAAGTCCTTTATCTAAAAGTTGCTGTGTTAGTTGTCCTTTTCCAATACTAACAGAACTTGCTGCTTTAACAAAAACATCATTACCCCTTATATGCCTAGATTTGTTCCGTATATCCTCATTATGTCCTGAAAGTTGCTGTTCTTCAGTAACAACCTGGTCTTTCTCAAATTCTCCAGTCTGAAGTAAACTAGTGATGCTATATACACCCTCCTGAATTATTTTGTCAAGCTCACGCTGTATCATCCGAACATGCTCAGCATCAGGAAAGAGGTCTAGGAACCTGTAGCTTAACCACAAGTACAAATCCAAAACATCAAATACTGCTTCCAGATGCACTAAGTCCATTATTGTTTGTGGTGGATTAAAAGGCCAACCAATGCTTGTCTTTAGCCATTCAAAAGTCAGAAGATCATTGTGACTATACTGTCTGGCAAATTTTAGAAACATTGAGCATACAAAAGGTATCTTACGATTTATTGGCGCACAACAGAAGACGTAGCGAGCTCTTAAAGGTAGTTGAACATGTTGAATCATGTCTGCTAGGAACTTAAAGTCTTCTATATTACACATAAAATATGAAGCAGTGTTAACCTGACTCAGACTTAGAAAAATGTCTATCAAGTTAGCTAAAGTAGCATGAGGAAGATTATATGCAAACAGCTCAATCTGATCAGCTGTTGGGTGTAGACCTGCTGCTGTAATTGGTTGCACAGGTCTGGACATTATCTCTTTTAAAACTGGAAGATCCTCAGCATGAAAGGTAGTAACAAAGCCTTCATCAAACTGGGTGCCATATCTTCCTGCTCTACCTGCTATCTGAAGTGCCTGTGATGTAGTTAAATTGTCCATTTCTTTTTCACCTTTTTCATTCATGGATGGTTTCATAACGGAGTAAAATATGATCCTTCGAATGCTTAAGTTCAGTCCCATGCCTATGGCATCTGTTGATACCAAAATCTTACAAGGATTTAAAGGGTCATTGAATTTGTTGGCTTGAGCGAGTTTGGTGCCTGGGGGAAGTGCACCATAAATGACAGCACATTTATGACCTCTTCGTTCTAACTGAAGACTAATAGAAAATATGTCATTTTTGCTGAAGCATACAATGCAATCCCCTTGTTCTACATTATCTAGACTACCCAGTGCACCGTCTTCAATAGTAAGTTTTGTCAGACGTTCATACCTGCGTATTTCCATTTCTTCTCCAACTTCATTAACCATTTGTTTTATCAGATTTAAAGCTGCTGCTTCCCCACAGATATGAATTTCCTCTGCAACAAGGCCTAATAAAGCTCGTGTCCAGGCCCATCCCCTCCCAAAGTCTCGAATCATTTGTATCTCATCAATAACTGCAACTTTGTATGGAATGTTAGTGGGTGCCATCTCTACAGTGCAGGCAATGTGCCTAGCAGGAGTTCCATCAGGGTTGGCATTTTTACGTTCTTCTCCAGTTACTAAATCACAAGGAGTTCCTCTAGAATTTGTCTTTTCTTGAACTTCTCCAGCAAGTAGTTTAAGTGGGCTACAATAAATCCCAGATTCTGCTGTAATGAAACGTTCCAGTGCATGATAAGTCTTCCCACTGTTTGTTGGCCCTGCATGAAAAATTATTTTCCTGATGATGCTGCGGGCTTCAGGGTACCAATTTGCTGGTAACCTTAGGTCAGAGATTTTCTTCAATTCTTCCATACATTCCAAATGAGGGAAAACTTGATGGGCATGTTTTAAAAAAAATGGTACAATATCATCAACATGACCACTACCATGAATTACATCACTCACAATGATGTGGAGATCAGTTGGCAAATTCTCTGAATCCATACAAAACTTACGAAAACTAATAAAAGCTTGTTCAAACAGCCTGTTATCTAAGCCATTTTCTTCACTCAATTTTCTGATCTGAGGCCTTTTATGAAACTGATTTAAAATTTTAAGTATATCTTCTTTTTTAAGTTTTGATGAAAGTTCTTCTCCAACACTGATGTCATCTGCATTTCTTAACACTTTTACAGGCATGAAGAGTGAGGATACATCATTTTTCTCAGATTTCCATAAGAAAACTTGGGTGTGTAATTCATAAATCTGAGTTACAGCTATTGGCATGTAATAGAGTCTTCTACCAAGAGACATTACACTCCAAGATCCCCTTATCAATGGAATATAATGAGCAATGGCAGGTCTTGCAGTTTGCATGTTTGAATTATTTGTGATTATAGTGAAAACATCAATGCCACACCCAGAATATCAAGTATTTCACCTGTAAAGAAATAGAAAGTCACGTAAGAAGAATAAACATTTGAATATGGTTGCGTTATCTAAAAATACAATAAACTTTAATTTTTTGGAAATCATTTGCAGTAATATAACTCCAGAGTTAGTTTTTTCATACCAATTTAACAAATCATTATTTGTATGTATATATATATATATATATAAAATCAAGAACAATGAATCAAAAGATTTTTAAATATAGCATAAGATTAATACTTCACTCTGCTTGTGTGAGAAATGTCTTGGTTTACTTTGATAATGTTTTTTACCTATTGCATTGAGAAATCATTCACAATTTTTGAGTGTACAGTGAGTACTTTTTTTCTGTTATCCTACTTGGTGCTTCCTTTGAATAAGTTTTTTCTTCTTTCTAATGAACCTTTCAATTAATGGTATGACAAATCTGCAAACCATGCATACAGTTTCAATGTTTTCCTACCCAAGTTATGTTTAATTTGGCATTCTTTTTTCTCATTAACCACTACAATAAATTTTTAGAACAATAATAATATTTATTTAGTAATAAAAGTCACAAAAACAGCTATACATCCTCTGTACTTTTACTGCATTTGTGCAGCCTTTTTACTTGCATTCTTGGGTGTAGCACTGCATGTAAAGAAAGCGCATACACACCGATATGTAAGTATTTAGTAAAATAATAGTAAAGTTGGGCTAGAGTAAGTAAAAAAACAACATAAAAATAGTGTACACTGCTAATACACTGTAACTCACCTGTTTAAAAGATTACTTTTCATCTAATAGCTTTTTTAAATGACATATGACTAAACTAAAAGTTGTCTGTGCCCTTAACCCTACATATTCATAAAAGACCTATAACCAAATATGACGAAGGGAAGATAAGTGCAAATAAAAGCATATATTGTAAATTCATCTTAACTTTAAAAATACTTAATTGAAATAAATTAATCTGCTTCTGTGTTGTATTTATGTTTAACTACAGAACCTACATCTATGAGATGGAAGTCTCTCTAAATGATCCCCTACAAACCAGGAAGTTGTAAAAAATTGTAATTTCAAAGCCAGTACTAATCACTCAGAAAATACTAATTATCAGGGTAAGCAGATTATCTCTTGTCAAGCAGATACCAATCAAAAATAATGTAACTAAAAAAAAGATACAACTGAAATAAAGACAAGATAATTAAAAATTGTAAATTTAACAAGGGGGAATATGGACCATATTATCTAATATAATATATATATAATATATATAATATATATTAAACTTTGCAGTTTAATCAAAATGCAAAGAATTATATTTTCAAGCCTGCAACAAAGGACTAAAAAAAAGATAAACAAACTAGGCTGAAAATAGTATCTACAATATTTTCCCAAGCTATAAATCTCTATTTTGACATCACTAAAATTAATAAGTATTGTAGACATGGAGTTAAACTTGTTTCTTAAGTTTTTATGTCCATTTTTGGAGAATAAATATTAAGCTACATACATACATATGCATTCAGTTGAATGCTACATGTTTTTCAACAGCTTACTGTTGCATTACCTTTTCTTCACCCAACCATTATTATTTACTGAGCCAGGTGGTTTTGTGCTCAAGGTTTCCTTGTAAACACGCATTTAACAAGTGTCAAGTTCAATGTAAGCCACTCACAACAACATCACATATATTATGTATTTATAGGCACAATCAACTAACAATGAAAAATAACCAACTTTTTAAATAGGTCATGGACATTTGCAGCCTTTCATATAGTACATCTGTCTAGGATTTGGTGGAAAATACAGCCAATTTTGCTGTAGGCTTGTGAAACTAAAATATGAAAGATAATAATAATAAAATACACACTCACAGTTTCCGTGAAGTATGAAAATCAGTAGAATAAATCACCAGTCACAAAAGTAGAGAAATCTACTATGGTAATCTTCTGTTACAAAACTCACTGAAATAGTCACAGAAAACTAAGTAGAGACAAATTACAACAGCAAATCGAGAAACAATGAAGAACAGCAAACTCAAGAAATGATGAATCCTCAAAGTGGCAGTTTACAATTAATGCACTATATGTTACACAAATTACTTTCCAATTCATGTGCATTAGTAAAACACCAGATTTTTTTAATGGTGGAAAGTGAAAGACAAAGATATTCTTCAGGGTGAAGAAATGAGGGAGTTTGAATTACCATATTGGCCAGATTATAAGGCGATGTTTTTAAATTAATAAACAGGCTGTAAAATTTAGAGTTGCCATATAATCGTGGCTGACCACAGGGCCCTTTCCCCTACTCTAGCCTGTCACATTTCTCAATGTCCAGACAGGATCCATCTACGCATGTGAGCCAGATGTTCGCTCAAGGTCATCACTAATTCTTGCAACTAATCCACCTGCAGGCTGTTCAGTTATATTGAGGACCTAAAAAAAGGTTGTTATGACACTAAATTTTTTTTATTTCCCATGGTTTCTGAAAATGGGGGTCGCCTTATATTTGGGATCGCCCTATAATCGGGCCAGTATAGTAATTTTAAAACTACCCTATGACACACTCAATACTGCATTCATTACTGTTGTCTCAATGCCCAATGAAATACAATGAAATAAAAAACAACAGTGTCCTTCTTTTTCAAGTGACTGAACAACAACTGAATATTGATAAAAAGTTATTAGACTTTGAAAAGAAGAATCCAACAGTGCACTAGAGAAAAAAAGTAATAGAAAAGAATTTCTCCAAAGACAACTGAGTGAGAAATGCAAACCATGATTGAGCTGGTTAAAAGGCCATCATCAGATGAATAGTTTAGTCCATGATTAAAGTTAGAGTAGAACACTGAAAACACGTCACATAAACACACAAAAAGTGATATGACTAACCGTGGCTTAAACCATTCATCTTCGAAGATAAAGGATCTTGATCTGGAAACTACA
This sequence comes from Limulus polyphemus, assembly GCF_000517525.1. Classification (NCBI taxonomy): domain Eukaryota; kingdom Metazoa; phylum Arthropoda; class Merostomata; order Xiphosura; family Limulidae; genus Limulus; species Limulus polyphemus. Next base: position 26,189 of record NW_013670752.1, on the reverse strand, counting down.
AAAAGGGAATCTAATAACTGGTTGATTTTATTTTAAAAAATTATAATGAGTGAGTAATGCAATTGAAGAAACATTGAAAAAACCAAAAGGATGAACAGACATATAAACAGGTAAAACCTGGAGATGATAAAAAATCTGATGAAAAATAATAATGCCAAAAACATAATATGACTTCAAGTGAATGGAATGGTTACAAGCCCAAAGGTATTATTAATAAGTTTGAAAATAAAGATATCAACAAAGACATTCAAATAAACTACAGTTGAGCTGTCAAGGCATTTCAGAATTGCATGACCTGAAAAGACTGAAAATAAGATGCTGTAAAATAAATTTGGTAGACCAACCATTAATGTAGAAGATTCAAAAGAAACAGATACTATTCAATAGATAATGTCTAAAGTATCAAAAGCTCCCCCAACCCATGAACTATGTATATATCCACAAGATAGGGAAGAATTTGAATTTTTATGTTGAAACAATTAAAACATTAAATGCTGGAGATCTAATTTTTTCAAGAAATTAAACCTAAGAGAACATATAACTCCTCAAAATATTTGATTGAACAGAAAAAGCCTTCTACAAAATGAATGTGGGCCATGATAAAGATGATGGTATTCCAAAGAAACAAATACTTCAACAAATACAACCTTGCAGGTAATGTGAAAAAATACTTGACTGATTTGATTCTTAAAAAAAACTATTTAGTGGAGTCTAAACTAAACATAGAAATTCAAAATGCTCAAGGTAAAAGGTTAAGAGAAGATATATCTTTGAGAATTTCACAAACAAAGTCATATAAGTAGTATTTTTCTCAGAGAAAAGACGAGATTGCTCTTGGAAATATTCTAAAGTCAATCATTTGTTTGCTCATCTAGAAGTGAAAATGACTTCAAAAAATGAATAAAAGTAACAAAAGCCATGAAAACATGCTTAGCTGTGGTACTACAAAAAGAAGAGCTCACAGCATGTAAAACAACCACCCTACATAAATCAAAGTAAAAGGCATGACATCCCAAATGAATGGCCACCTGCATCATACACTGGTCCACTCATAATGCTAGAAATATCTTCCAAGGATTTTTCATCTTGAATAACATTATCAGAGTTTACACTTGAAATAATAATGACAAAATGCCACTTTCCTTAAGTCTTCTTTGGAATGGCAAAAAGGTAAGAATAAAGTCTAGAAAAAGATAACTGCAGGATCCTTAATAGCCTGTTTGATAAGGAAGCTTAGAATTGCCTGATTCAGAAGAAAGCCCTTGGAAGAAATAAGTAAGAAGAGACAAAGCCAAAAAACAAAAGTATTGAGAAAAAAGGAAGAGAGGATTAGAAACTGAAAGTCTGCAAAACAGTACATAAGGATCTTGCAATAAAACAAAGAGCACAAATATATAAAACATTACAACTGTCCAACTGAATATATATCAACACTAGGAAGGAGAATGGGCTTATCAAGAAAAACTCTGGGAAGAACACAATCAGCTTGCTCAGTTTGAAAAGTAAAGCCAACCACATGATATCAGAAATAATATTCATCTAAGCATCACAAGAGAGGAACAAGAAGCACAACACGACCACTAAAATGGATTCAGATATTGACTTACGTCGATGAAAGTTCTCACAAATTGCTGTACATAAAGGAGCATACCAAAATAAGTATAGCCACTAAAAACTGTTGTAACCAGCATTATTTAGCAAATAGGAAGAATAGATCTGACAACAAATGATCCTAACAACACAGCCTTTCTAAAAACAACACACACACAATAATAATTATAAAGTTGAGAATAAGACTGCTAGAAGCATAAACTTAGTAAATGAAAAGTGGATACCAAGAATAATACAGTTAATCCAAGAATGTGGTAAATTAAAAATATCATCTAAAATTTTACCATAACAAAAAATCAAATGAACAAACTCATTCTCTTAGGCATAATCAAACTCAAAATATTAAATTCAAAACAGCTACAAGACATGTAATATGGGGAAAATGCTTTCAAGGGCCATTGACCTAGAAATAAGTTTTGAAATTTTCTGCAAAGAGACCCTACAATCACAGAATAAGAGCACTGAGCCAACAAAAACCAAACATCTAAATAAGTAACTATTGACTGATGAGGATGAAGCCTGGGTAGAGTGTAAGTAACAAATGAAACATGCGAGTGAACTAGGCTCAAGCTGCTTTTCGGTGATTTTAAATAATAAAATACCTACATGTATAGTAGTTTTAACATCATTTACACACTACAGTGAACCTGAACCTATATTTATTAAAATTCAAAGAATATGTAGCACTGATGATACTAATTCATCCTTCTGAATTATTCAGCACACAAGCTGTTTAAAAGACTTAAAAGACATGAATCCAAAAAAGGATTACTGATGAGAGGTGGAATTCTTCAAAACCAGTATAACACAGTTGCAAGTGGTGAATCGAAGGATATATTGCACTTCATATTCATTTTTAATAACAAACAGTGAGCTTAAGGTTCTTTTTTTTTAACAAAGTAAAATACTAACTAAAGTTACACATCATTATTTTCAATAATGTAAACCTGTAAAATACAAACTACACATACTCAACTTAGTGTAAAATTCTTTTCAATAACATGAATTACTAACTAAAAGAACTTAAATGTTCATTCTATAATTTGGTTTTGTTTGGTTATAGAAATGTTCTTTAAAGATTACAAAAGTTACCATTTTCCTAAACTGAAAATGTATTTCCAATAGATACATACCTCCTCTCACAAAAAGCTTTCTTGACTTGTACTGCTCTCTACTGGCACAAAGTTTTGCTTGCCACTAGCCTTGCTATTCCCACTTATTTCTGCATACTAACATGCAAATGATAATGCAGCAATCCTCCACCAATAGGAGTGCAACACTACCCCTATCATAACTAGTGCCTTCTCTAATCATGCAAATATTAATCACTCGGAGGTTGGTCATAACTAACCAAATCACACCAGAAGTGGGAAATGTAAGAAGGGGTAAGTATCTATCAGAGATACATTTTCAGTTTAGGAAAATTTTAACTTCTAAAATATCTTACCTCTTCTCACAAAAAGCTAGAATCCTACACTGAACTGGTGGAGGGCCAGTGAGAATAGTCAAAAGAAAGATCATGAGGTGTGATGAGGAAATAAAACAACACATCAGTGGGAGATCGCACCACTTCTAAGCCAAGTATGCTCTTCACCTTTAGCAATGTGTCATCAAAATGTAAAGGGTGGGAACTGGGAATGGTCCCAAAGAAAATACAGAAATAATGCAACCCCCCTGGTGTAGAGTGGCTAGGGTGTGATAGACCATAAATGGGAGTTCAACCTCAACCAACAACTGGCAGCATCTGGAATTATACATCAGATCTTTGGTATACAGATGCTACTAATTTGGTATTGTGCCATACACAAGTGGGAAGTCATGTGTCTTATCCAGTTACAATCAACATCAGATCCACTGGGAACCAACATCCAGCAAATGGTAGGAAGAGGGACCACAAGTTTGGGGTTCCATCTTCAGTCCAACACCTGGCAGTATTGGGAATTTATCATCCAGTACACAGTAGGAGGAGAGTACCAGCCATACACATGTGAGGACTTATTTGGCTGAACTGTCTCCAGCCAACACCAGATCCCCGGGAACTGGCATCCAGAGGATAGTAAGAAGGAGGATGTCTAAGCTGGATGGGCAAGCAGAAACGTATATGGCAGGATGCTACATCTACGACCATCTGGGATTGTACATCAGGCCTGTGGTAGGAAAGGCATCAAGCCATTGAATGCCACCACCCTGCTCTCAAACTGAGTGGTATTGTGCACAGGCCTCCATGGTTTGCCACCCTAGCAGTTAGGAACTGGAAAGTGGCAAGGACTCCCATACTCCACTAGAAGAAGGAGGGAAATAATGGATTGGAGAGTCCAGAACACTGCAACATTGGAGACAGTGTAATGGGTGACCATGATACCCTATATTGAAAAGCAGAGTGATCATGTTGGTGGAATGCATCATCCAACACCTAGCATTGACTGGAATTGTACAACCCTATCTGCTTTACTCGTGTTAGTCCAAGAATGTACAGTCTGGGAAAACATACTTAAGAAGCAAAAGATTGCAAGGTACACCTATGAGCAGTCCTGCAGAACACCCCATCTCAACGAGAGCATAAAATGATCATGTAACATGTTATTTTGTCTCTTTTCTACATTTTATATAGATGCATACAGGATATATTGGATGGAGTCAATTAACCAACACCTAGCAGCATCTGTAATGGTACATTAGGTTTGTGGTAGGAAGAATCTCAACATCACAGTCATCTAGCTAGTTCACAGGTCATACAGTACAAATTTAAGCCTAATTATACCAAATAATTGGATCCAAAATGGGATCCAAATATGCAATAAAGGCCCCTGCAAAAAAAAATAAAAAAAAATGAACTGAGTATTTACCACCACAGATAAACAGTTAAATCACTGATGATGTCTCCCAAGGGAAGATGGAAACGTGCAGGTAAGGTGACAGATCTGATGGGAAGAAAACATGAAAAAAGTGACAATCGTAAGTGAAAAGGAAGATAATGCCAGGTGAAAGAACTGGCAAGTTCAACCCATATGGGTGATGGGAAATGATCATGGGAGAGTTAAGGATCTCATAGAAGAAACATGTGGACTCGAAAACCATGGAAGGAAGCAGTACATGTCACGTACCCTCAAAGAGCCCTGACCAGGCAAAGGAGTGGAGAAGAGCAGGGGTGGGACATGGGAAATGAGAGATAAGTACAGAACATAACATACCTGAATAACAAATCCACCAAAGGGGAAAAAAAGTACTGGGCAAGTCCCCCAAAATGACACATAACTAAGAGGCATATTCAGGAAGGGGTGAAAAAAGTTATCCAAATACAAAATTAAAAGATCACTGAAAACCTTGTTCGAACAATCATCAGCGTGTTCTGATAGTTTGATTGAAATTAGTCAACTCCCAATGGACCAGAGCTGTCACTTCATGGGCCAAGAATCATGGTTTTGACCCATTAGACATGGTTGGTAATTCAACTGCTGCAGTAAGAGTAGTCATAGTCATAACCCCCCAAAACTATGAGTGCATATCTTGTGAAATTGAGAGAGAAGATAAAATAAATTATAACTCTCCATGAAATAGAACAAAAACATAGAATAACAAATTAACTGAAGTAGAAATTCAAGAAAGTACATATGTGTGGACAGGTAAATTAAACTGTGAGCAAAAAATACATCTAATCAGTAGGACTTCCAATCCAGAAGTGATTAACATGTACATTTTTAAAAAGGATGCTAATTATGTTAGGGGTAGTGTCACACTCCTATTGGTGTAGAATTGGTGCATGATCATTTGCATGTTAGTATGCAGTAATAAGTGGAAGTAGCAAAGTTAGTGGTGAGGAAACATTTGCAATGATAGAGGGCAGTACAAGACGAGAAAGTTTTTTCTGAACAGAGGTAAGATACTGTATCAGAACTTGTGACACCTGCATCTCACAAAAAAGAGGAAAGGTTAGAATACTAAAGCCTTGTGTAAAGTGACCTAAGGGAAACTTCATGAAAACGTTTTATAATTTCAAATATTTGTATAAAAATTGCACTTCCATGGATTGACAATACATCACTAAAAAAATCCATTCATATTAATAACAAAAATGACTGAATATTATTTCATAATTATGAGGTTTTCTGGACATATATATATGCACATATTGTATATGAATGCCCATGAATTAAAGAACCTTTCTTTGTTTGATAAGTCAACTCTTATTATACATTTTTTTAATTATCTGAATGAAATGCAGATGTTTTAATCATACTGATAATGTCAACAATAAGCTTTGTAGGATTGTTTAAAATAATTTAATTTCAATAGATAGTGTATTATTTCTAATCTTGTTAGAATGAACTTTGAAATTCAGAAATTTTGGAACCACGGTTTTCTTCACAATCTTTCAAAAATTGTAAGCATCAAATATTCTTTAGTGGTTTCTAATACATTCCTAAAGTTTATAACAACAAGTATATCATAGCTTCTTTTGAGAATTATAGCTGATTCACATTCAAGAAATCTTAACTTGATAAGGAATGAACAGAACTATAATACACATTTGAATAGAAGTGGCATACCACAAGTATCAATCAATATTTGAGAGAGTTCAGAAAATATATAATACACACAGGACAAAAACCATAATTATATGACAAAATAAGCTTACATAAATAGTTTATATCTAAAACACAAATATAACCCTTATAATATGGATGCATACAAAAACATACAGAACATTTGCACATTGTTACTTGTAAGCTTTCAACAACTACTGTTGTAATCTTTAGGCATTTGGAGTCCAAGGTTCATAGTTCAATGATAATGACTCACATTTTTAATCTAACAATGAAACATACCGATTTATGTTTAGGCTTAGTTGAAGAAGCTTAGTATATAAAAACTCTATGACCCAATCAAAATGTTCCCTCAAACTACATTCTATTATCTTAAATATTGGTTGTCTCCTGGTTTTCCACATCCTTAAGCACATAGACAGACAACATTATTTCTTTTGCTGTAGTTACATATTCTTTTATGTGTTTGAAAGGCTTTAACTGTTGAACTTATATAATCTCATTCACACTGAAGAAAATTATATATATATATAGCTAATGTGCAATCATTTTAGGGCACAACTTCTACCCTTAATTCTAAAAGTATTCTGAATTCTTAGTCGTGGTTCAAAAATAGTTCTTAGTCAATCTATGGATAAATGTTTTATATATCATTTTTTACTCATTTCTTGAAATTACTAGTGTCTGGCTAGATGTGGTAGAAAGATGGCTAGTGTACAACACGGCATGTTATAAATGACAGCACTGGCAGTGTCTCTTTTCTCACTGTTCTTCTTTATTACATTGTTTACAACTCTGAACATAAAGTCATTGTTCAGTAACACTATGTATATTTTGATTAGTTCATTCCACTTAATTAAGTTATAAAACTGGCATGTAACCTTGTCAAAAATGAATTGGATATTAATGTTTCATGTTCAATGATGAATTTTATGTTCAGTCTGATGGTGCTGCCATGGGGTCAAGATTAGCCCCCAATTTGGCTAACTTGTTCCTATGTGAAAATAAAAAGACTTGCTTAGACAATCGTCCAGATGAATAAAAACCTCTGATTTACAAAACATATATTGATGATACTTTCATAATCTTTATGGAATAGTCCATTTAAGTAATTTTTGGATTATTTAAACCAACAACATGAATGTATTAACTTCACTTTTAAAACAAACACAGGAGCAAGTGAATTAAGTCCTCTGTTAACACACCAAGATTAAAAATGAAGGAAATATAGTTTAAAGTTAATTGTTATCACAAAATACATTTACCAGTTCATACTTAAATTTTCAAAGCTTTACTCCATATAGCTCTAAAAAAACTTGGTGCATATTCTAATCCACAGGGCTTTTTATTCATTCAGTAATGTTATGAATTAATCAAATAAACTAACAAAAATCAAAATATCATTACTGAAGAATGGCTTTCTGTTGAAAGTTAGAAAAAGAATAAGAAAAGTTATCAGAAAATATTATCCACAGGCTAATGTGAGGATTATTTAAAAACTTCAACTAAGAATACTTTTTTTAGAGTTTAGGAGAGAATTTCTGCTTTAAAATAATCATATACTATCTATGTATAATTTTTCTCTAAGTGAATGAAGTATATAGGTTCAACAGTTAGAATCTTTGAAACATAAAACTACAGCAAAAGAAACAATGTCCTCTGTCCAACTACATGCTTGGGCATGTCCTATGTCAGTAGACAACCAAATATCTAAAATAATGAAATGTAGTTTGAATGATGAAACAGTTTGGATCAAGGAGTCTTTATATATTAAACTACTTCAACCAAACTTCTTGTAGTTAAATGACTTAAAGAAGGTATTACTCTAATGCAAAAGGAAGATCATCTCTGTACTCTCTCCATTACAGGCCTGTAGCCAGGGTATGACAGTGGGGTTCTTTTTCCAAACTCATGTGGCTTTCTGCTCACGTTAGCAAGCAAACATAAGGCACTAACATGACTGTATATGAATGCACCGTATTTTATTCGCATTTCATAAAATGACCAGCTTTGTAAATCAAATGTTGGGACACTTGCATAAAAATTTGTATGTTTACTTATCATAATTCCACACAGAAGCAGTGGTGGAGAAGCTAGCATTAGCGTCAGTTGTATTTTCCTTATGAGTATATGTGTTTCAGAATACCAGGGATCTATCAGACAAGCTGAGATATGACAGACATAGTAGTGATCTACGTGTTATATATATATCATCAATTTTCATGAGCAACAACAGTTAGAATGTCCATCAGATTAAATAAGTAAAATGTAATTATTATCAATTGTTATTTAAGATATTTACACATATTTCAGGTGAGATTTAATAACACATTATTTATTTTTTCATTTATTGAAAATGTTCTATGACATATAAAAAATGAAACAATTTATTTTGGAGTTAATTTCCCAAAACAGGGATGACAACATTCCCCATCTTGGGACTATCCCCAGAAATTGAGGGCATATAGTCACCCTAACACATTAGAAAAGAAAAACATGAAATTACCTTGGGGGGGAGCACCACTCACACTGCCATTCTCAGTGGCTTGGGGCTGAGGATGTAAGGGTTCTTCTGTGAGAGGCATATGCATAGGGAAAAACACCAGTGTGTGTGTGCATGGACCACTATCATCAGGCACAATCATCTGGAATTGGGTCCCCATCAAGAAACAGTGTAATAGGTTACTACAGCTAAAGACAGCAAGTGAAAGCCAGGTGTAAGGACAGAACTATAACTGATGCTGTTTTTTTGTTGTTGTAAAATGAGCAAAAGACAAATGACCACATCAATTCTATAGATATATCACTGAAACAGTCTCACAGAAAATCCTGTCTTAATGATGGACACTAAGCAGAAGTAGATGGGTTTAATACTTGCCATACTTCCAATCATAAATGTGGATATTGGGTAAGTATTCCCAGTGGCAGTATCTGATAACCCCAAACACAATGACAGTATTGTTTAGTTCCATGTGATGTTTTTTTCGGTGTGAGTGTTTTGCTTTCTCCTCTTTTTTTTTTTTAATGTGAATGAAAGGAATAGTACATACATGGTGGTATCATGAAATGTATAAGGGTCAGATTATGGAGGTCAAACTAGATCAGTGAAAGAGCTGGAAAAGAAAATCAACAGGTAAGATTCAACAGACTAGAACCTCCATGTAGTCTAGAGAATGGTGAACAGATGAAGGTGAAAACTAGAGACACTTGAAAATGCCTAGTGATGTAAGTAATGGAAGATGAATATATCAGAAGTCTGCAAGATCTTCAACAAAGTTCAGCATGTAAAGGAAACAAAAGAGGCTATGTTATGTCTAACCTGATGGGAGGTGATGTTAAGAACTGATCAGTTGGATACACCCCCAAAAAAAAGTTATATGTCAGACAGACGAGCTGATAAATTCAACCTGTTAAAGTGGAAGGATACAAGTCTGTAAAGTAGGAGGTAAGCCATAGGAAAAACAGGAGATAGCAGTGTCAAGGAAAGTGGGTAGTCTAAGTAGAATAACTGAGGATAACCAAAAATGGACATAAAAGATGATAAGGAATGGAATGATCATATAATGAAGAAATAGAAGGGAGAGATGGGAGGAAAACAACTGATCACACTCCCAGACAGTAAGTCTTTGGAAGAAAGGAGTGTTCAAGAAACAAATTAACAGGTCCTTATGAAATAGAGGATGGGAGGAGACGAGGAGTGAATGTCCATATGGAGGTAATCAAAAGCAAGTTGAAGGAAAAAAACAGCCAAAAGAAAGAAAATAGTACCAAACAAAAGTTGAAAGGTGTGGCTACTCTCTCTGTAACCGGCAATGATGCAAACAAATGGGACTATGACAAAAACCAGGTAAAGCATAGGTCCTAAAAAAATTGGTGCCTCTCTAGCAGGTGATGTAGGAAATAACCATAGAAGTGTCAGAATGGATCATCATGAAATGTCCCAAGAACTGCAAGCAAAGATTTAGGCAAGCCCAAAAATCTACAGTCATCTCCAGAACATCAGTAAAGAGAGATTACTCTACAAAGACCAGACTATGGAGAGAGTGGTGGTGTCAAGATCCCCCCCTTTAAACTGAAAGGGAAGGTATCAATTAAAAATGCAAACTGGGTAGGGGAAGTGGAAACCCTGGGTCATGTTGGAATGATTGTGCCATCATGACAGATATGGAAGGAAAGATAAATGTTTTTTTGTTTGTTTAGAATTTTGCACAAAACTACCCAAGGGCTATGTGAACTAGTTATCTCTAATTTAGAAGTGATAGACTTAAGGCACCCAGTCAAAACCACCCACCATCAACTCGTGCGCTACTCTTTTACAAATGAATAGTGGGATTGACTGTCATGTTATAATACTCCCATGGCTATAAGGGCGATCATGTTTGGCAATGGGGATTCAAACCTGTAACCTACAGATTGTGAGTCAAACACCATAAACACCAGGCCTAAAATGAATGGAAAGGCAAAAGGATAGAAAAGGGATTGCAGAACATGAGCTACATATCTTCCAAAACCCATTGAAAGAGGCATGTGTGGCGGGAAACCAGAGACCCCAAAACTGAGAAAACCACCTTACAGCAAAAGAAAGGATAATGACGAGATTTCAATACCAAGATCTCCATGATATGAAGACCCAAGGGAGATAGTTGAGTCCACCCTGCATGAGAATCAAGAAAATTCCTAGGAGGATGTTGAAGATGCAGAGGAAAAGAATAAGTGAGAGGATGAGAAAGAGGAGATGAAGTACAAAAAGAATGGGCAGACCTGAAGAAAGAGCTTGTACAACCCAAGGGTTGTGAGGGTAGAGAGATTATAGGTGCAAAATGGGTAGAGGAGGTGGACACCAAAAATACCAAGAATTGGCTCCAAGGAAGAGTTACCAAAGATCATCTTGATAGCTCACCCAATTGGAGGGGGAGGGATGGTAAGCAGAAATGATAATACAACGAATAAGAGAGAGGATAGCCCCACAGGACTCCCAAAGTTAGGCAGTTAACAGATGTATCCATGGTCTATTGAATTGGAAAACCAGAGAAGTGAAAGAAGATTGTTGGTAAGCAGCTCCAATCTAAGAAGCCAAGGAATCAAGAACACCCACTAAGAGAAAAGGGGCAAAACTTGGGTCAAGGAGGAAGATGAGGAAGAGAGGCAGATGCCAAAGGGAAAAGCATCCAGGCCAAGGAGGACCCAAGAACAGAGAAACCAAGACAAAATAGAGGATTTAGAGGAAAAAATAAAAGCAAAAGGGATAAACAAATAAGAACAGGTGGTCCCAGAGAGAAGAGTCAGGAGCAAAGGCTGGAGGTAGAAAAGCTGGCCCAAATCATCCATAAGTAAAACAGGCTCCATAAAAGGCAAAAAAACCAAATGACCTGGGACCTAAAGTGGAGAAGAAGTAGACAGAAAGGAACCAACCACCTGATGCATAATAGTAGTACCACGATGTTAGAAAAACATCAGCAGTGAACATGTTATCATACCCTGGTTCACCACATCCCTATAAGGTTATGGTAAATTAACATGTCCACTACAATCATAGTACCTTGTCATGGATTGAAATCTGAGGCCTGTCACATCCCAAACACTTGCTATACTAAATGAAAACAAAGAAGTAATATGGTGGACAGAGAAAATGAAAATACAATCAGGTGGACGGAATGAAAGTGCAACAAAGAGAAATATAATTTAGCAGTAAATAAAGAAAGGCAGGAGATCAAAGCAACTAAAAATTCAAAAAGCACAAGTTAAAACTAATCTGAACACAAGTAGTGTCAAGGAAAGAATGAGCCTATGATCATGTGCGAGTGCTCAAAGGGATTACTGTGCATGAGATTGTGTTGCCCTCCTATTGGTGGAGAGCTACAGCATTATGATGATCATGTCATTGGCTGACACAATAAGCATAAACATGTGAAGGGGTGGGAGTTTCTTCAGTTTCTAATTCCATATTAGCCTGAGTGACCTTTCTTACCTAGTGGAGATATAATGGAATCTCCAAACTCCTCAACATATACAGCATATCTTCAGCATATACAGGTTTGTATCCAATAAAAAGATACAATAGTTACTTCAGAAAAGACTTTTATACTAATTCAACTATATATAGCACAAAATCTAAAAATTCTGACAAGATAAATACTGGCTGGAGACCAAAGATATGATTGGCTACATGGTCCATTTCAATTGGTTGACTTCACAAAGTATGAGTATTCTGAAGAGTCAAGTCTTTTGATAAAATTACCACGTTAACAAGAAAGGAATATGGAAATAAGCCCAATAAGACTGAAGACAAGAGCAAAAAATTAGTGAGAATGAGACCAAGCAAGTGAAATAGATGAGGAAGAACCATGCCAAGAGTAATTAAAATTTAAAATAAAATAGCATTGTCGCATGTCAAACATCTTTATCAAATTAAAATAAAATTTGTGTTGTAAAAAAATGCTCTGTCATATGTGTGTATATATATATATTCATTTTATTGGATGCCAAATGTAATTTACCATTGATTAAAAACCTTGCTGGTCAATGTTGAACATACTTTTAATCAGTTATGTTTAGTATAAGTAGAGAGTTCAAATTGCTACATGTAACTTGAATTAACATGTATAGTGAAAAAGTGAATAGAAAGTAGACTTAGGTGATCATTTTGTACAATATTTATTTCAATTACAACTTTAGTTTAGTAAATACTATTGTAAACATTCACATAGCAAATGTTTTGTTACTATGTAAAGTACTAAGATTTTGTCACTATTCAAATCATTAAAAAGTTTTTGGTTATCACTATTTAGATGTAAGTAATGAAACTGCAATAATTTAAATTAAATACATGGCTACCAAAATGACTGCTTTTCGAGGTAAAACATTTAAAGCAATATATATAGTCAGGGAGCTTAAGACCACACTTTTGAAATATGGAGACAGACCAAATGGAAGTACCAATTCTTTATGTTCTTCCTCAGGCTCTAAATTATCCCTTTTTAAAAGGATCTAACCAATCAGTGCATGTTGATGTCTTTGTCAGACATTTTACAGTATTTTACGTATCCTTCAAATTTAGAAAGCTGGTAGAGGTAACATTTTCCTTATCTGAAAATGTATTTCCGATAGACACTCATTTCTCCATACAAATGATAGCTATTACCTCATGCCACAGTTGAAAAACTGTTTGTGAGTGCACAAAGCTTTCAGTGAAACTCCCACCACTACATGTATTAATGTGTGCTGCACCAGTCTATGATGTAATCATCATTAGACTATAGCCCTCCAACAATAGGAGAGTAACATATCCTTCATGTGTAGTAAACTCCATGAACACTTGCATTTCAACAAAGGCTTATTCCTAACAAGGAATAAGAAACATACTAGAAGTGGGGAAGAAGGGTGGGAGGTTCTATGGTGTGGTAAATATCTACTTGAAATACTATTCTGGTCCAAATATAGAGCAATCTCAAATATAAAGCAAAAAAAAATATAAAAAAAACTGAGTGTCATAACATCTATTTTTAGGTACACAAAATCAATACTATAACTGAACAGCCTGCAAGTGAATTAGTGGCAAAAATTAATTATGATTGTGAGCAAACGTAGACGAATGCTATCTGGACATTCAGGAATGTGACAGGCTAAAGTAAGGGGAAGGGGGCCTGTCATTGGCTGTGATTATAATGCAACTATGAATTTTACAGCCTAATTATTAATCAAAAATATCACTTATAATCGGGCCAATATGGTACATTTTTAGGCAAGGAAAATGTTAACTTCGGATATGATATTTACCTCATCAAATAACTGATAGCTAGAATCCCACATTGATAAGATGATTGAAGGGCTGGTGTAGATAAGTAAATTATAAAAATGAACTCCTTTCTGAAATTATAGCATCAGAAAGGGAAAACATCTCACCCACTAAGGAGTGAAGAGCTAATGGGGCATTACTCAGTGGGAGCCCATACCCCAGTAAAGATGGTAGAGCAAATGGTACTGTCTACAGAACAGAACCATCTATGTAGTACTAAAGTGTTGCATAGGTATGTAAAATATAAAGATTGCTCAACTGACTAGCATATCTTAGAGGGTCAAAAATGGTTGTGTAATTGTAGTGTAGCTAGGGCAATACATCAGAACATATAGCATGTGAAATACTTACTAGAATAAGCAGGTGTAGGGAGAAACATTCCAGAACTGCCTCCTGAAATGAACTGAAGACCCATCCAGCTGGTCTAACAGGAATGGCTTGGTTCAGTGTAGAGGTGGCAGGTACTACACTTTCAGGTAACACATCAGCTCTAGTTCCAACTCTCCATATCAAACTCCCCAGTACCTTGGGGCTAAGGAAGCAAAGGTTCTCCCATTATTCTACCAGAAGAAAATGGAAGGGAGGAATTTCAAAGAACAAAAAATGCTATAATTTCTTGGACCAAAGAAGAATCATTACATCTACATAAAGTCCCACGCTCATAAACTGTGCAATGGGTCACTGTGAATAGTGACAGCAGGCACTAGCTATGTGTGAAGTTATTATCATACCTGGTGCTATCCATCTTTTTTATCTCTGAAGTAAGGCCTGGTAAAACAAATATATGTATATATATATCTATATATAAAGTTTCACAGAAAACCTCATCTCAAAAGTGGGTGCCATACAGGAGCAAATTGACTGAACACTGTCTGTTATTCCTTTCTTGATGAAAATTTTGGGAGAGAGAAATATTCCCCATGAGACAGCACCAGCCACATGATAGCTTCTATCATCTCTATAGAATAGATATATTGAATTAATACAGTGGTTGCAAAAAAAGCATTTAACCCACCTTCTTAGAACCTCTATAAAAATAGGAGAATGACAACTGGTGGGAGATGAAAACCAGAGGTAGGTGAAACTGCAATGCAGTGTAAGTAACCTGACATATAGGTGTCAGAGGTTACTCACAACTACATCTTCAAGGGTACATTGACTGATAGAGGTAAGAGAAGCTGTGAGTGTTATGGGAATAAACGTGATAAAAATGAAAAGTGTCATCTCAGAGAAAAAATAAATTAACCAGAGGAGCTATTTATCCCAATTGGTCAAATTGGAAGCAGATATGTCAGGAAAGGAATATGGTGTTGATTGCCTTGAATAGGGCACTGTGAGTGAGATAGCAACAAACTACCTGATGGGAGAAAGGAGACAATCAGGATCTCTAGGACCATACAGGGAAGAAAGGGAGAAAATGCTCAATCACTCTCCAAAGCAACCCAGGACTTGGGGAAGGAGGAGGATGAGTCAGAAAGCAAAATTAACCAATATCTGTGGTAAATAGTGCAAGAGGTCTAAGGTAAAAATGTCAAGGATGTGTCTCCCCAAGTGAAAAGCAAAAGAGTATGTCTTACACAAAAAATAGTACAGGGAACAGGTAGCCAAAGGTTCATCCAGCAGACATGTAAGAACCTTGAAATCAAAACAAATTTTCCAGTCAGGAAGAGAAAATGG
Source organism: Limulus polyphemus (assembly GCF_000517525.1). NCBI lineage: Eukaryota > Metazoa > Arthropoda > Merostomata > Xiphosura > Limulidae > Limulus > Limulus polyphemus. Next base: position 10,562 of record NW_013670752.1, on the reverse strand, counting down.
ATGAGAAGGACAACTGATGAAAAAGGCTTGGAAGAAATGTTAGAATCAGAGAAAGAAATGGAGAACCAGTGTGGGAGAATTATAATGTCATTGACAAAGCCACTCTGTAATCAGTGATAGTAGAAATGGGAAGAAGTCAAAAAGGAGGATAGGTATATAAAAAGAGAATAGATCACTCGTGGCTTAGAGCATGTATTTCAATAGCTGTAGAGTCCAGAACTGAAGACCAAAAAAGTGGAAACTTGGTGGTGAGGAAGTTGCAAATGCATCAAAAAGGAAACATCCAAAGTGGGAGCAAATCTAGTGAAAGCATCAGAGGATGTAGAGACCACTCTGTGGGAAGGATCCTGTCTATGCAAAATGTTGATCCACCATTAGGGTCAAAGGTCCTGTGAAATGACATCTCAACTACTGAATGTGGTGTTCAGGAGCCCAAAAGAAAAAGCTAGAGCAAGGAAACAAAATTCTCGAGATCAAGTGTTTACCTGTCACTTAATAAAGAGGAACCCACTTTTTTAGAAAATAAAAGTTTTGATATGTTTTGACTGGGTAATGACAAAACTTTAATATAAATGTATGACGTTTTGACAAGATTGTCATCCTCAGGTACATGTTGTTTAAAAGAGATACATGAGTATATATATATACAGTATAGAACAAAGAGATCACATGACTGGATATTGCTTCACAGTCTAATATAGGTATCTTGGTACCCCAGGGTGTTGATTTAACGTGGGGCTGTTTTCTTCAATTAAGATAGCTTCTTTTATTTTGCATTTATTGGTGTTAGGTTCTTTGTTTAAAATTAGAGTGTTCTGCATGGATATACTGTGGTTTTTTTTAGTTGCAATGGTGGAGGATTTTTTATTATGTTTAGTCAATCTGGTTTCCTATATAAAATTCTGGACAGTTATTGCATGTTATTTTAAAAGTAATGTTGGAATTTTGTGATTCTATGTAATTGTTATTCAATAATGATTTTAGTTTAGTGCTGGGTTTTTGGGTGAATTTGATGTCAATACGAATTTTAAGTTTGATAGCAAGTTTTCTCCAAGTGTTGATTACTTTTGAGCTGATGTCAGGGATAAATGGTAAACTGCAGTGTAATACTGTGTTGTTGTTTGGTGTATTAGTGTCAATTTTGTTTGCGAGTTGAGTTTTGAGGTTTTTGTTCTGGTTGTGTGGAAATGTTTCAGTAATAGTTAGTGGAAATTTGTTGGTGTGAATGAAGGAATGCATTTTTGAGTTGATTTCTTCATCTATGTACTCAGTTGAGGAAAGTCTTGAAATTGTGGTATAAGATTTTTTAGTATATAATTTTTTTGTTTGGATTCATGAGCAGAATTCCAGGGGATGTAGAGACCTGTGCGAGTGATTTTGGTGAACTTTGGTTTGGAAATGTGTGTCGGGTCTAATAATGTAAAAGTTAAGAAAAGACAACTGTTTGTTATTTTCATGTTCAATGGTGAACAGAGTTTATGTGTTAAAAAAAATTTTTTATGTCTTCTATAGAAGTGAAACCAGCAAAAGTGTCTTTGACATATGTGTACCAGTAAAGGGAAGGATAAAGTGAGCATTGTATGGCTCGTGTTTCAATCTGGATCCTAAATATGTTAGCAAGAATAGGTGAAACAGGGTTGCCCATGCTTAAACCATTCATTTGAAGAAAGTTTTTGTTGTGAAAATGAAGTTGGATTTTGTTGTTGTGAATTCTAAAAGGAAAATGAAAATTGTGTTGGAAATATGAAGTAAATGATTGGGGTCATTACTGTAGAGATCAAGTGCAACATTACAGGTTCCTTTGATGGGGACTTTGGTGAAAAGTGATACAACATCAAAGCTAGCCATTATGGCTTTAGGGTGGTTTAATGTGTCTCTGAAGTTAAAGTTATGGAGCAGTCTTGTTTGTGTGGTTTGGGAATGCCATAAAGTTTTGTTGTGTGTGAGTCAGTTTTCTCTAGATAAAAATAAAGCTGTTCAGTAATAAAGTTGTCATTTCCACACATCCACCAGAACAAAAACCTCAAAACTAAACTCACAAACAAAATTGACACTAATATACCAAACAACACAACATTACATTGCAGTTTACATTTATCCCTGACATCAGCTCAAAAATAATCAACACTTGGAGAAAATTTGCCATCAAACATAAAATTCCTGATGATGACAACACCCAAAAACGCAGCACTAAACTAAAATCATTATTAACTGAAAATTACATTGAATCACACAATTCCAACATCACTTACAAACTGTCCAGAATTTTACATCGGAGAAACAATTACAAAATCGGAAACCAGATTCGCTGAACATAATAAAAAAAACCTCCCCCGTATGCCACCATTTTAACTCAAAAAAACACAGTATATCCATGCAAAACAATAATTTTAAACAAAGAACCTAACATAAATAAATGCAAAATAAAAGAAGCTATTTTAATTGAAGAAAACAGCCTCACATTAAATCAACACCCTGGGGTACCAAGATACCTATATTAGACTGTGAAGCAATATCCAGTCATGTGATCTCTATGTTCTATACCGTATATATACTCATGTATCTCTGTAAACTACATGTACCTGAGTATGACAATCTTATCAAAACATCATACATTTATATTAAAGTTTTGTCATTACCCAGTCAAGCCATCTCAAAACTTTTGTTTACCTGTCAGTTGAGGTGTGAAATAACAATGTAGTTTTCTCAACAAATCATGAAAAGTGACCAGACACACACATGACAAAAGATTACGGCAAGCTGGTTGAGCAGCCAATATCTCAAGGATAATGACACTGAGAGACCACTTTTCCAAAAATGGTGCAGATGTCTCAAACTGCACCCCATTCAGACAGAAGCTGCATCACTGAACAGATGTAAGTCCAAGTGAAGTATAGGAAGAGAGATGAAAGCCCAGGGTCATGAAAAGTAAACAGATATTGTGAGAGGCCCTAGAAGAGACAGACAGTGATTCTCTCGACATACTCCTTTAATTTGCCAGAGTTTTCTAAGGGAGATGCATATGGTTGCATCTAAGAGGAACAAGGGACTCAAGAGAAGAAAGAATCCCCAAAAGTAATAGAACTGCTCATGGAGGAAGAGGAAATATGAAAGTTTTGATAACAAAAGCTTCATGTCTCTAAGATGTAAAGAATGTTGCATTAAAACATTTAAGAATAAAGTGATCAAAGCTGTAATAAGAAAATAGAGCAAATAAATACAAATTCTAGAAATACAGGTCATTAGTTTAGTTACATTAATAGGTATGTCTAATAACAAACTCCAATTTGTGTTAATAAAGTTGTATATTGATAAATGATATTAGTGATCACTTACAGGTGCTTTAAATAACTTATTTCAAATCAGGAAATGAATTTTCACAACCTGTCTGTATTAAGAAAAGTTTCATAAATGATTTGAGTTCAATTGACTGGGATATAATGTTACATGGTAATGATCTCGATTCTGCCAATGATACCTTTTGAAATATATATATATCTAAATTGCTATAATAAAAACTGTCCACTAAAGATCATAACTATCAAACAAAAAAAACACAATAAACCATGTACTATATATAGTCTGCAGTATGGTTAACAGGTCAGGGTTCCCACTCTTTAATACTGGGGAAAATGATACTAGGTTTAGAATGTAATACAAAGCACCAGAGGGCTAAATGATGCAATATCTATTACATTTGATGTATGTGCAATTTGCATAACTACATTGTATATAATAATGTAAAACTGATAAGTGATAAGGAAATAACTAGTAAGTTTAATAAGTTTTTGCTAATATTGGGTCAGTTGGCAAATAAAATTCCTACATGTAATGATATTAAATTCCAATACTGTCAACATTGCAATTCTGTTAACTGCATATTTCTTTATATTGTTAGTAAATACAAAATTATGTAAATGTTTAACAAAGTAAACAGTACATTTTCTTATGTATGGTGGAATTAGTATGTATGCTATTTAATTCTCTTATAACATTTATTGCTGAATTGTTATAGCTTATTTGTTATTACTTTTTTCGAAGAGAATATTACAGATAGTAAGATAGTTAAAGATTTTCAGATCAAGAGAGAAGAATGCATTTACAAATTAGAGATCCATTTCTTTACTTCTACAATTTTCAAAAATTTTGTAAAGCATGTTCAATAATAGGCTTTTGCTTATCATTTGTGTTAAATATTACTTGTGAAATACTACATAGATCAATTTTAGGACCTATTATATTTAATTACATATAAATGATGTATCTAATGTTTCAAAGATTTTAAAATTTATTTTGTTTGGAGATGATGGAACTTTTTTTTATACTAGATATAGTTTAATGGAAGTCACAACCACCTTACTGGTCCATAAGAGTTCCCAAAATCTGGCAGAATATTGATATGTAAATTAGAATGTTTTTTTTTGTTTCTTTGCATTATAGTAGTCTGCAACAGTTTAGGGAAGCAGAAAGCCAATCTGTGCTATCAAAAAAGTTGAGAAACTGGTTTGAAGTGACCAAACTATCACTGAAGGTTAAAAAACAGACAATGTTTTTTATGGTGGATATATTCCTCAAACTTATCTATTATAACTGATAATAAAGAAGTTGAAAAAGTGAATATTATCTAGCTATTAGGGTATAAGTTGATAGTAAAATGATTTGGAATGAGCATATTAGAATACTTCAGACAAAAATATCAAATAATGCCGGTATTTTAATTTTACATAAATAATGAACTGCTTTATGCTAAAGAGTGTACTTTAACCTTCCTTTACTTAAATTGCTGTTGTGAAGTTCTGGGGGAAATACATACAGAATTAGATTCAAAAAATAATATTTATCATGAAAAACTGTAACATATATATATATATATATATATACATATATATAATGCAAATTATAATGAACATACAACACCAGTATTTAGTGAATTTAGAACTTTAACTATTATGGATAAATTGAAACACAAACCATGTTAGTTTTATATAACACCTTTAATAGAACTCTGCCTGTAAATATACAGCTATACTTTGTCCTTTATGGACATAATTGTAATATATAACAGCTTAATACTTTTCAACAAAAATATGTTCAACGAGTCTACTGATCAGTAACAGGAATCAAACTTTGGAATAATTTGGAATATTAATTTGTTCAAAAATAAATATAAAAGTGTGTTACTTAGTAAACATTAAACATGGTGTTTATTAATTTTAATAGTTTGATATCAACTAGTCATTTTCATCTTAGATATAATATAGTCTAATGTGAAATATATTGTATAAACATCTATACAGCGTAAATAACTTCATAAGTTTTATTTTAAAATAAAGAAGTTTATTTTACTAATAATGTTAGTGTTAGCGTAGAATTGGGAGTTCAAAATACAAGTCCTAAAACTTCTTAAACTTAAACGCTAGTTACTGGTATTCAGGTTATTAGAGTTCAAATAACTGATATTGTGGTGTTTTACTTTTTGAACTATATTATTTAGTTGTGAAGTATTATGTTATATGGTTGTACTAGTTAAGAAATTAAGATTTAATTTTAAAATCAAGATAACTTTGTAATCACTGTGTCTATAAATACACCCTAAAATTATATTACTTGTGCTACTAGTAACAGAGAACTATCTAGATGGCTTATGTGACTTACCATCACCAAGCCAAGATATTTTTAGTCATACTAATAAGTGGGTCCCCATCCGTATTAAACTTGTAATTCAAATTATGATAACTCAAATGCATTATTTTCCACTTACTACAATTGAAGGTAATTTGCCAAATATTTGTCCACTTAACCAATTTATCAGGCCTCAATATTCTCTAGTACTTCATCCTCAATGCAGCTACAGGTAGATATACTCAATAGTAGTATAACATGCAAACTTTACTAATTTTTGCCTCTATCAAAATCATTAATAAGCACTGCCATACTCCACTAGTAACAAGATACACTTTCACTAGAACTCTTTTAATAACAAGTTTTTGCTTACCTCTATCCTACCAATGCCATCCTACAATTCAACTTACTAATCTTTTTCCAACTCCCACTGATATAGTTTTTTTCTTGTCTAATCTTTGGTGTTGCATCTTATCAAATTTTTTTAGAAAATTTAAATACATCAGGTCTACACCTTTTCCATAATCCAGATAACACATAACATCCTCAAAAAAAGTTAACAATAACAGAACAGAAAGGGAAGATTTCCCCATGTTTACCATATCTAACTAGTTGACTTTCTTTTAACAGACTTCAGAATTTTTCCACTACAGAAGTAAGACTAATTGGTCTATAATTTCCAATGCAAGCCTTACAATCCCATTTTACTTTTTTTAGTTTTAGCATAAAAATAAGAGTAGCATCTGCCCACTATCTCCCAAAACTAAGAACAAGAGGCTTACTCATCTGGCCTCTTTTAAAACCTTGGAAAAATACTGATGATTTTTAATATTATATTGCTCACATCATCTGATTTAATATGAATTAACTAATAGTAAAAATATATGCTATAATCATTATTTTAAACGACGTTCTGTACACAGACGTCCTTCTTTAAAAATTCAAATTATCATATACATACAGACCAAAATTAAAATAAATTAGTAATCTGAATCAAAATGTTACTTTCTTTAGTAAATATTCAGTATTTTCCAACGAATACCCAAGGCCTACAGCAACTCTAATAAAGCATGCAACCTTTCCGTTTTGGGTCCATCTTAAATATTATTACGCACAATTGCCACAAAAAGTTGAATGTCAGCTGGTTGACTAAAGTAAATTATTTTATTTCTATATAATAAGTTACAACGGTTTATTTATAATAGCAATTTTAAATTACAAAATATACAGAAAAACTACGTATGGTAAACGAAAACATTATATTTATAAAGTATACATGACTTTACCTCATTCACATATTGTAAGAGAAACTACCAATCTTCGCACATGTGTAGAACATGATGCTTCCTAAAAATTATTACAAATTGTTTTTCGTTCATATTTTTATTTTTTAACATAAGAATCATGTTAGTTTAGATAAAATACACACACACACATATATATAGTTTACAATACATCAAATACCTTTATAAGGTGGCTCAGCGGGAAGTCTGAAGGCTTATAACCTTAAAAATCGGGTTTCGATACCCGCAATGGACAGAGCAAAGACAGTCCTACTGTGTAGTTTCGTGTTTAACAACAAACTTTTATCGCGTCGTTATAATAGCCGATATTCCTTTTCTTAACCAAGCATTCAGTAGCCACAACAAATAAATGTGACGTTTCTATTGTGACTATTAAAAAATAAAGCATAAAATCATAAATTTCTTATGAGAAGAAACTGACTCATCGTGTTAAAACTATATTCTTAAGTATTTGTAAGCAAAATGTCAAAATGAGTACGAAACTTGGATACTAACAGTTACTTCAGTTGTTCTTGAGAATAAGTATTGTAAATGATCAGTAAACTGGAATGGATGGCAACTGTCTGTTGTAAAAAAACACAAGTGTAGAGGAGGACATTTCGAAAGTCTTCTGTCTTTCGTCTTCAGATCAGTTTATGTCTATTTCTATCTATCTACTGGCAGGAATTCGATTTGAAGTCTTCCGAGGAAAATCTTCGAAGACAATCGGGGTGATCAGAAACTGCTGTTCCCCTTCGTCCCGCTCGGGGTTGTGAATACTGAATTTATGGTTTTAGGGCTTCATGCAGTTTCACATTAGATGACTTGCTTTCTGAACTGACTTTCTTGTCTAACAAGCGGCCGATATCGGACTCATGATCCATCAAGGGGACAGGGATCCATAAATCTAATAAAAAAATGGTTGTGTATATGGTGAGGGGGGGGATGTGAGTACCCCGAGATAGTCTACCTAACCAGTGCCCGATTAAACCTGGAACATATTAGACAAAAATGGCTTGGTGGTAGAGGAGGAAAAAGTGAAAGGCGTGACTGTAGGCTATCGTGGCATGGAATTATTCAAGGTACGGATTGCTCTGAGGAAGGAGTTTTAGCTGGGGAATGGATTGTCTAAGGGTGGACCTTCGTCGTCACTAGTTGAGAGGCGACAGAAGAAAGAGAAAGAAACCTGTGCGTGGGACTCGTTAACTTTGTTCTTTAGGCGTTGGAGAAGATAATTAGAGCATCCGGTGAGTTGGATGGCGAATGTTCGGCGGGAAGTTCTGAGGGGAAAGGACGGAGTTGTTGAAGGAGGTTTACTGATTCAATGTCATTTGCTGATGGTGACTGAGTCTGGGTTGCTTTTTTTCCTATTGAACTGTGTGGTCTGAGTGGTATGATTGGGTAATAAAACTGGATCTGTCATGGTGGCAGAGAGTCGGAAATGTGATGGATTTGTTTGTATGGATTGATCCTTGGTTGTATCCTTTGGTCTGGCGCGAATTGGCTGGTTATTTGGTAGAGGTAGCGAGGTTGGTGGAGCTGTACTGGGGCGTGTAGGAGGTGGACGTGGTTTACGTGTGGCTTTTCTACATTCAAGTTTAAAAAAATGGAAGAAGCATCCATGGGAGAGTATGTAGTCTGCAGTTTTCCAGCATTTGGTAATGATCATCATGTAGCAGGAAGGCTTTCCTCTGTTCTTTGGAATGATTCTATGGACTGAATGGATTTTAAAGTTGGTGTCTTGCTCGAGGGGATTGCGTATTTCGTGTGTGGTAACAGTTATGTCTACATTTCACAGGAGCACTGTGTGGAAGCTGGCTTGGCTTTTGGGGGTTTACAAATAACTGGGTTGTAGGAGGATTCCTCCCCTATATAGTTTCCTCGTGGCTTCGGGATGTAGGCGTAATTGTGGTTGTATCTGCAGACAAAGTACTTAATTTGCCGGGGAAGTATTCATACGGAAGCTCTTCAATGGCGACAGGAGATATATTAGAATGCGGTGGCGAGGTTGGTCTGTCCACGGGAAGGCTACCTGCGTGGTTTGATAGCGCTGGACGAGACGTCTTCATAACTTGGCGAGAATTAATATAGGTAATGAAAGTACTAACGAAGGTACACCTATCAATAATCAGTGTGTGTGATACTCAGTGAAGAATGCCCACCCAAGGTGAGACATTAGATGTTTATAAGCATTTTTATTATGCCTCTACCATCTACTTCTTGTTTTCGCTTCTAGATATCACTAGTTCTTCTTTTGGGCTTCTTGACGTCATTTCATTTAGATAGGCAGAAGAGGAGGACGCGGTTTCCAGATCGCCACTATTATAATAACTTATGTTATTATATAATGATTGTTTTTCCCAATGTTATACAATCATGTTTACTTTTAAATGAAAAAAAAACAAAAAACTTTCCACTACTGATTCTTCTGAGATAGGTCAGATTTAAAATGCTAAAGTAAGGTTTATTTTCTTCATTATTTTCGTTTTTTCATATAATGTACTCCATGGTTCTTCAATTTTCATTTTATTATGCCTCTACCATCTACTTCTTGTTGTCGCTTCTAGATGTCACTAGTTCTTCTTTTTGGGCTTCTAGACGTCATTTCATTTAGATAGGCAGAAGAGGAGGACGCGGTTTACAGATCGCTACTATTATAATAACTTATATTATTATATAATGATTGTTTTTCCTAATGTTATACAATCATGTTTACTTTTAAATGAAAAAAACAAAAAAACTTTCCACTAGTGATTGGTAGTGATTCTTCCGAGATGGGTCAGATTTAAAATGCTAAAGTAAGGTTTTTTTTTCTTCACTATTTTCGTTTTTTCATATAATGTACTCCATGGTTCTTCAATTTTCATTTTGGTATGTAGACTTTTTATTTCCTTTCCAGTTTTTCGTTAGTTGTAAAATTATTATTATTTTGTGGAAGTCAGAAAACAGAAATAAAATGTGTAAACAATAATAATTCGTGGCAGGAATTTTGGTATGAGATCCTCCGAGATGAAATCTCGGGAGATTACCATGGGTGCTAAGAAGTTTTAACAAAAATGGCTTGACCATAGGTTATCATGGTATTGAATTCTTCAAGCTACAGACTGCTCTGAAGAAGGAGTTTTGGCTGGGGAATGGACTATCTAGGTTGGATTTTCGTCGTCACTAGTTGAGAGGCAGAAGAAAGAGATCGACCGAGTTGAAACCTCGGGGAATTACCAGGGGTGCTATAAGTTTTAGCTTCTCTTCGCCACTCTCGTGATGGTGGTGGGGCTGAACTTCAAGTTTTGTGATTTAAGATTCTTAAAGAAGATTGCGTTGACATGACAGATTTGAAGATGCCCCTAAAGGAGTCCAAAGAACCATGAATAAGGGAGACCCAGACTTAACAAACCAAGTGGTCCATGTGAGGCAAAGGGTCTTTCATGGCTGCAGGGTTCTATAAATCCAAAGACAGTGAATTTTACTGTGGGAATGGGGGACGGGAGTGTCCTGAGAAAACTCAGTTTCACGGTTCAGGTGCCGAGAAAAGTCCTGAACGGAAAAGAAAGTCAATGATTGATAATACGGGGGTTAGTTTCTCAGAAGATAGTTACATTAAAGACGTTGTAAGCTTGGAAAGGCAGGATCGTAAATCGTCCTCTTCACTATAATCAT
>NW_013670751.1:63040-71569 GCF_000517525.1 Limulus polyphemus | reverse complement strand
TTTTTTTCAAAATTTCGCCAAAACCATGGGCTATAGCCTTGGCTTTTCGGTGAGAATGTGAATTTTTTTGGAAAATTAAAAAAAATGCTTTTTTGACGCAAGTATAAAAGAAAAAACCGGCTGGTGCTTATTTCGACGGAAAATTCAAAATTATAGACATTTTACCATTAACGAAAAATGTTATGTCCCATGAAAAGCTAGAAAAAAATTGAACTTTCTCTAACCTTGAGTAAAAACAATCCAAAAGGTAGAGTTTATTATATAAGAAGACGTCATGGCCTTTTAGATGTTTGTATTTTGTTTGAATAATCTCATTTTTAAAGCTATTCTTTGTCTACAAATATAACTGATGACAAAAAAAACAGTAAAAATCGAAGCTAGCCGAAATTTTGAAAAGAGATTATCAAATAACTATTGGGAATTTTGATCAAACGATATCCATTTTGAAAGTCGTACATCGAGGGCATCTTTGTATTGAAATATGAGCAAAAACATTTTTTTTCAAAATTTCACCAAAACCATGAATTTTTTTGGAAAATTAAAAAAAAAAGCTTTTTCGACGCAAATATAAAAGAAAAAAAACGGATGGTGCTTATTTTGTCGGAAAATTGAAAATTATAGACATTATACCATTAACGAAAAATGTTATGTCCCATGAAAAGCTAGAAAAAATTGAACTTTTTCTAACCCAGAGTAAAAACAATTCAAAAGGTGGAGTTTATTATATAAGAAGACGTCATGGCCTTTTAGATGTTGGTATTTTGTTTGAATAATCTCATTTTTAAAGCTATTCTTTGTGTACAATATAACTCAAGACGAAAAAACAGTAAAATGGAAGCTAGCCGAAATTTTGATTACAGATTATAAAATAACTATTGTGAATTTTGATCAAACCATATCTTTTCTTGTTCTTCTTGTTTCTTTTCTTTTTCCTCCAACAACTGCTGTAATCTATCTTCTTGTTTCTTTTCTCGTTCTTCTTGTTTCTTTTGCTGTTCTTGTATTGCTACCAACAAATCTGCTAAGCTGTAATATGATTTGCCACTTCTTTTTTTTTTAATCCCACTTCTGACACCAGTTTGTTACGTCTCTGGTCATTTGTTAATTTCCGGTATAAATTCTTCCCGAGGAACTTCAGCGATAGAGGTCCTTTCTTAAATAAACTAGTTTATTTTTTCTCAATACAACTTTGCAATACACAGTTCCACAGTCTTTTTAACTTAAACACACGCTAAAATTCACAACGATTCGCGCACTTTACTTACGGTCACTACTGCTCGCTTGACTCAATTATCTGTCTCTATATCTATATAATTATATCTCCGCTTTATTTGCCGGGCTTATATACAAAAAAGAGGGCGCCTAGAACAGACTAGAGTTGCCAGGAAAAGTCAAGATCCTTCGAAAATCTCATGACGTTACCAGCGTCACGTGACTTTTGCTCTCGTAACAATACCATAAACAGCTGTGTTATAACTATATAAGCATAATTTTTTACATCACAAAAAGAGGAGGTTCGGGGGAACCCCCCTGCATACGTGTGTGCTTTGTTCGAGAAGTTCGGATAGCATATTGGTTTTTCCATTTAGAATCATCTTTTTATAATGGTAAACAGATGTAGCAAATTAATAGATTATTTTGTTTGTCTAAATTAATTAATGTTAAAAAAGCTAAGTTACTGTTTTCCTCCACCTCGCATGTATACTTTATACATAGATGTTGCGAGTTTAAGCAATCTAAAAATTTGGCATGGTCATGTTGTGAAAAAGCAGAAAAGTATCATCTGCCTATCTCCTATATAATAATGGTTTCTAATAGGTGAGAGATTTATTCAGTCACTGTCATTCACAATAACAGAAGAAAGATAGAAAAATATTGCTGTAAGCTATATTTTTAATACTGTAATTAAAGTGTTCTCTAGAGGGAGTAACGGATGCAAATGATGACGTTCAGATCAAAAGGTTTAATAAGATAGGCGTGGAACTCCTAGAAAGTTCTGAGGATGTGACATGTTCGAAGCTATTTTGTTATTAACAGATACATTTATATGTTGTAATTTGTTTGATTTACACGTTAGCTAGAGAGTACGGGATGTTATGATCAAGAAAGTCCTAGGCTTGAGCATCCTTTCGTTAGTTAGAGGTTACATTTACAGATATTCGAGAGTATAGTTAAGATACTGTAGAGTAATTCAAGATAGAGAGTATAATCAGTCAGTGTGTTTCCATAAATTATTTAAGTCTGTGTTTGCTAACACGCATATTCAGTTACGTTATACAAGTAAGTTAGTTTGTCTTACGTTAGTTATCGTCATTTTTAATGCAGCCTTACAACAAATTATGTCAGTTCTCATGTGTTCAAACTTACAGAAACATTAAAGAATGAAATAAGCTCATTCATTATAGTTTGCATGAACTGGGCTTTGAATTATTTTCACTAGATAAATTAAAAGAACCCGCCAATGAAAGAATAATGTTACAATACTTGGTGTCAGAATTAAAATTTAAATAAAACTGGAATGGTTGAGCAAAGAGAACATTAAGCTGAATCCCAAAAAGTGTGAATTATATTTTTCAATAACTGAGTTTTCTGGGACACATAATCATCAGAGAAGTAGTATCCACAAATCTGTCAAATCTCCGTCCAGAATTGGCCAACACCAAAGAATCTGCATGAGGTAAGAAGAATTCTTGGGCTCTGCTCTTATTATTGTTTTGTAAAATCATTCGACAAATCTCATACTCTACACAAATTACTTTTAAAGCTAAATACGTTTTGTTGGACTGCTGAATGTGAGAAGGCATCCAAGAAACTAAGGGAAGAATTGACCACTAAACTGGTATTGGTATAACCAGTTCCGGAAGATTCACTTATTTTAGATACAGATGTCAATATTTTGCAGTTTGTTACAAGTACAGTATGGAAAAGAATGTGCGGTTGCTCTTTATAGCAAGGCAATGAATGCTAAAGACAGGAAGTATTGTAAAATTCAAAAGGAACTTCTAAGTGTTGTCCAAGCCCTGGGTCACTTCCATCATTATCAACACAAACAAATGTTTACACTCCCGATATATCATGTTGCACTGAAGCAGCTGATGAATTTTCGTAATCTGGAAGGTCAAATAGCAAGATGGCTCCAAAAACTCCAGGAATACAGCTATAACATACATCACCCTGGACAGAACCATGAAAGCGCTTACTCACTATCCTGAAACCATGTGTTAATAACGTTTAAACATTGTGAGAAGATGAAAGTATTGAATAGAAATGATGTTCAACTTAAACTACAGCAAACTACAGTGATGATGGTGATGAACTGATGTGGTCTAATACCCTACTGGAGTCTATTCAGGCAAAAGACGTGGGTTTGAAACCGATTATTCAGTGGCTCAAGAGTAGTGCAGAAAACCCTCATGGCAAACAGTCACTGTATACAACCAAAAACAAAGATTTATTGAGCACAGTTAGATTCCTTATGTTTAGAAGAGGGCTTAAAATGTCGGAAATGGGAAGATACTAGCGAGTAGAAACAATGACTACAGTTGGTACTTCCCTAGTCTCTAAATTCTGAAGCACTCCACCATCTTTACAACCTTCTAGCAGCTGGACACTTGATTGTTAAGAATACACTGTTGCAATAAAAGAACACATCTTCTGAGTTGGATACTGAGGTTTAGGGGTAACTGATATAAAACATGTGAATTTTGCTATGGGCAAAAAGGTCATCCCACCTGTGAACCATATCTCCCAGAAGAGGAAACCATCAAAAATACTTAATAGCTGTTAATACCTATATTTGTAAAACTACACGTCACACACAAACACACACACGCACATGAGCAGATGGAATTTCAGCTAGAGACGAATATATGCTAACTACCAGGTAATTCACCTGAGTCTTATATCCAGTTGCATAATGAAAATATCAACCTACACATCTTCTTTAAAAACTGTTCTATATTGTTCTTTTAAGTTGGCGGGTTCTTGTAAATTATCGGTTGTAAATAATTGAAAGTCCAGTCCTCATAACTTATAACAATTATTTTATTTTCTCCTTTCACGTTTCTATAAATTTGAATATTTGTACACCGTCGTAAGTTGCTCTAGGCCTACATTACAAATGGCGTTAACTAACGTAAAACAAATTAAGTCAACTTGTATAGAGTAACTTGATAAGCGCGATAGCAAATGCAGATTCAAATACATCACGAAAACGCACCCACTGATTTACTTTCTATCAGTAAAAAACAAACAAACTACACACTTCATAAGTATCTCGTATTTATATTTATAATCTAACTTCGAATATACTAGAAAAAACTTTACATCACGTTCTAAGTTTTCTAGCAAGATCATCTTAGTATCAAGACGGCTTTTATTCTAGGTCTAGCTTGTTGTTTGTAGTTAAGCACAAAGCTACACAATGGGCTATCTGTGCTCTTGCTACCACGGATATCGAAACCCGATTTCTAGCATTGTAAGTCCATAGACACACTGCTGTACCACTAGGGGACCTAGGCCTAGCTTGTTAAACCTTCTGATCTGAACATCATCATTAAAACCCACGGCTCTCTCCTCTCTCTGGCTACTGTTTAAATTACAATATTATAAATACAGCTTACAACACAACTCGACTCCAGAAAAATAGAATAAGAAATCTTTATCAAAGAAAATCTTTCCATTTTTATTTATTACCCAACACTAAAAAATAATAATACTGCCTCTCTGTTGTCATAAGTCTAATGATTTCTAGATTACCAGTATTTTTATCCTCGCCCCCAAAGGGTGGGGGAGAGAGTATTGCAATCGTTGTACACGAAAATTTTACAACAGATGAGAAGTCAGTGTGGAACACCCCCTCCCAAAATTTGGTCCGGATCCGGATCACTTTGAAGCATCTCATATAATGGGGGGATGTGGCATTTTCTCGGTTTTGGGCTAATAACTTTGTAAAGTTTGATCGGATTTTTACCTATTTTCATTAGCACATTAAGGCTGAGACTCCTCATCACATTATAAAAAATTATCCGGATCGTTGATCATTCTGGATATGAGAAGGATTTTCTGAGTTTTCGAACGTGAAATTTTACGTTATTCAATATAAACCCATGCAATCCCGAAAAGGAGCAGCGGGGCGAGGGTATGCAATCTCTCTGATTGCTCTTGTTATTTTTGTATATTTTGTATACTTATGTTTTAGCCTTTATTTATAATGTTTCTCTTAACACTATTATTAGACACATGTCTGCTTCACGTTTTATTGCATATTCTGTTATTTTGTTACAGCTTAATTCTATGTTATTTCTAAACCTTTTGTTCTACCAAAAGGTTATCGCTTAATAGTTAATGTTGTTTTTGTAGTTAGAATATTGTGAAGTAACTTTTTGAAGTTTTAATGCTGATGATGGAATTTCAAACAATTCTGAAACATCCTTATGTAAAGATGTTTTTGTTACCAACGTGTTCGTTTTCCACATGATAAATCAGTTGGTAATAAATACTCTGACAAATCGGTATAGATATGATGTATTACGTTTGTTTGTTTAAAATTCTTGAAATGATTGACCTTAAACTCAGGAAAATCTCTATTGATATCTAGTTCTTAACAACATGTAAACACTACGAAGTTATTCCAAAATTCCAGGACTTCATTGACGACTAACCGAAATCTCCAGGGCTTATCGTTACTGTCAAAGAAAGCTACTGGCAGAAGAATCTAAAACAAACTCTTGTTAGAAAAAAAAATAGCTAACAAACCAATATACTAAAGCCAATAATACTTGGAGACAGCTTAAATGGGTAATTAAGAAAAACTTTAACATAATAGTAAACGTACAACGTTTCGACAAGGTTTTGTCATCACCAGGTGCTAAAGCCAGTCTTAAATTCAAGATCACTATGAAATTAAAAATGACCGTATCAGGATTTATTTCGCTAGAGTTTATCACTGAAATTAGTTTGTTAAGCTTAACATTTTGTTTGTTCTCAAGTTTGGCAATGATTTTCAATCAGAATAATGAGATGACGATAATAAATCTAAGAAATTTTCTTAACTTAAGTGAAAAATGTAAAAATGCTCTATCAAAATATTTAAGTCTTACTCTACCTACCTGTAAACTTAGTTTCTCAAATTATATTTCTTTTTGAATGTTGCCTGGCATGGACTGGTGGTTAGGGCACTCAACATGCAATCTGAGGATCGCGAGCCGGAATCCTATTCTCGAACATGCTCGCCCTTTCAGCCGTGAGAGTGTTATAACATTACAGTATTCGTTGGTCAAAAGTATCCCACGAATTGGCTATGGGAGGTGTTGAATAGCTGCCTCCCCTCCAGTTTAATACTTCAAAATGAAGAACAGTTAGAACAGATAGTCCTAGAGTAGGTTTGCCCGAAATTCAACAAAACTAGAAATTCATGTATTTTAACAGAATTAAGATGTAAGATTGACACCACGGAATCTCATTTTATTTTTAATAGTAAAATACACGATCTAATTGATACAGTTGTAAGGGGGTCAAAATTAACGCCATCACTTACCAATTTGTTTCTTTGCCACGATGAAAAACACTGCCTGGAAAACTTACCATTTATTTTTAAACCTTCATATCATCCAAGGTATGTTGATGATACTTTTATCACCTTTAATGAATCTTAACATATTGTTACGTCTCCGTTCGTTCGTTAATTTTCCGTAAATTCGTTCCGACAAAACTTTAGCTACACAAGTCCTTTCTTAAATAAAACTGGTTTATTCTTTCCGAATACAACTTTACGATACACTTAATTTCAACAGTCGCTCTATAACAACGCTATAACTCACGTCTCACGTGGCCAACAATATTCTGTCCGCATACATTCAATTACTCATTACCTTGCACATTGTTTCCGTCGCTTCGTGGCAGGTCTTATATATATACCAGACTACCCCCGATCTATTAGTCTCCCGATAATTCATGAAGGTTCGAGAAGGACGTGGCGTGATACTAGTCACGTGACCTCGCTGACGCAACACTGCCCCTCCTTGGTATTGTTCGGGACGAACAATAGCCACTTACATTAAACCAATAACAATCAACAATAACTTAATTAAATGTACAGAACTACAAACACAAAATTACAATTCAGCAAAGTCTCTTAATTTTACGGGACATATCTTCTTCGTACTAATCTCCGTCTCGTTGGCTTCTGCTTCACGTGGGGTTCATCTGATTCATCAGGAAATGTCCTATCGTCAGTAACAGTCACATCAGTGGTAATAACTTCATCAAGAGCTTCACCATTTCTCTTCTCAAACTGAGTAGAGTTTCTTCTTCAACATTGGCTTTTTCAGGTGACACGTCTTCAGCAGCGTCATTTATTCTGTAGTTCACTTCGTTCCAACTGAAATGTCCTGGACCATGATAAAGCCAAAGCCTGTTGGCATGCACCACTTTTGGCTTACCTCGCCGACCACATTTTATCCGGAAAGTCACGTCTGAGAGACGATCCACTATGTCACATGGACCTTCCCATGGAGATGACAACTTGGGAGACTTCCCTTTTGTCTTCCTGTGATTATACAACCACACCTTGTCTCCTGGTTCAAAGCTGACTTCAGTAGATCTCTTATCACAATATAGCTCCATCAAATCAGCAGACGTTTTCAAGTTTGAATGCACTTGATGGTGAATATCATCCATCCTCTCCAATAACACTTTCACAAACTCTGACACATTCTCAGGCAACTCTTCATAAGGTGGGCGTTCTTTATGCTTGGGTCTCCTTTTAGAATTACATGTACTGCACGTTTTGCACCATTCTTCCACATCTCGCCTCATACCTATCCAGTAAAATCTTTGTCGTAGGTGACTCAATGTCTTCTTAATTCCGAGATGTCCTCCTGTTAAATTATCATGGGATTGACGAGCAAAACTTCCCGTAACTTCCTCGGTATAACTGTTTGCCAAGTCGTCATTTTCCCATCTGTAGTTTTCCATCTCCGTACAATAATACCATCTTCAAGCTTTAACTGGTCCCATTGCGCCCAATAGTGCTTTGTCACAGGGCTTAGACTAGACACCTTCTCCCAAGCAAGGCGCAAAACACATGCTTTTAGAAAATCGATTATTGGCTTCAAATATTGATCTTTCTCCTGATCTGCTTTAATATCTATACCTGGTTTCACTTCACCATCATCAACTTTTTCAGTCACTTTGACTTCACCTTGATGCCACCTAATTACTTCAACCTCTCTTTTAACAGTTACCAGAACTTGGCCTTTGTTATTCCCAAACGTCATTTTATTAAAATCAATTACAAACTTCCTTGGTAGTAGATAGTCCAATCCTAATATGCATTCGTCTTCAATGTCAGCCAAGTATACTTTCTGTCTGTCTTTTGTGCCCATGAGCTCAATAGTTACCCACACTGGTCTTGTAGAATGTCCTGTCACACCATAAAGCTTCTGTATGGCTTCTGGTACTCCATCGTGATTTAACACCTTGATGCTCACATGGGTTTGGTGAGATGCAGAGTCAAAGACAAAGTTG